>NC_056739.1:989782813-989845313 GCF_019279795.1 Protopterus annectens | reverse complement strand
TTTTAGGCAAGGTTAAAATGACAAACTCACCACCGTAACAGGTACAAGCAAGCAAAATCTGAGTGTAATGCTACTCAATGCTAGAAGTCTAAACCTCAAAATGCACTCAATCGAGGCATTCCTTAAAATGGAGAACATTGACATCTATGCAGTGACAGAGACCTGGTTCAAGGCTCCAGAGAGCACCCCTGCATTACCAGGCTATAATTCATACCACACCTTTTGGCCACCTAACCTGGATGGAAACACTAATGGCGGAGGCGTGTCCATATTCATTAAGGATATCCACACCTCCAAGCTAGTTGCTCAGCTTAATAAATCCGAGATTATCCAAGTGCAACTAACTCTAGGCAAGACCGCAATCCAAATTGTAGTTTGCTACAGATCCCCCACCATGCCCCAGGATTCCCACTCATCATTTCTTGATACACTGGAAAATATTAGGGTACAACCTAACACACTAATAATGAGTGATATTAACTACCCCACCATTAACTGGGCAAACTACTTATGTACCAGGGTTCAGGCACCTAGGCAGGGAGACATTTGCCTGTGGTACATTTGACTGGGGACACATGGCTAAAGTGACATTCCATTGCAGGGAAATATGGCTGTTTGCAAATTCCCTGTGGGCAAAGAGAAGCACACACTGCCATGCTCACAGCTTTAATAACCAAATGCATGGTGGCAGAAGAAGTAATGAGTGTTGTGCTCAGTGTACAGTACTTTCTTATGTAACTACAACATGTAGAAATGTGCTACAGCATGGAGGAAATCCTGCAGGCTACTGTAGTCACATTTATGCTCCAGTATGCATTTTAGGTAATATTCCCTAAATACTGTGAAGGGGATAGTGGTCCACACACTCCAATTATAAAGGCACTGCCTATTGTGCACAACATTTTACTGCCACTGACATGCCCTCTAGCCAGCCTGCTGCTGATGCCTGCCATATTGCCTGCTGTCTCATGTTCCTTTGGGGACCATGGACATTGCTTTCCTCCCTGTACATTTGGTTATTAAATCTGTGAGAATGGCAGTGTATGCTTCTTTTTGCCAACAGGGAATTTGGAAATAGCCATATTTCTCTGGTGCTGAATCTCACTTCAGCCATCTGTCACCAGTCAAATGTACCACAGGGAAATATCTCACTGCCTAGGTGCCTGAACCCATGTACCAACTCTTTTGCTCAATGTTTTCCGGAATTCATAAATTCCAACACCTTGGATCAACTTATCTACACCCTCACCAGGGGCAGCAATATCCTAGACCTGGTCATTACCAACATGGGCAACTGGTGTTCCACACCAGAGGTCAATTCCTCATTGGTCAGATCCGACCACAAGCTAATCACCCTAGACATGCCCATCCCGCCCCCACCCCCCACCCCCATTAGGGAAACCAACGTAAAAAAATTCTTCAAAGCCAATTTCACGCTTCTTAAGACAGAAGTGGCAAACTTTATGATACCTATGCAGAAGGATAATAGAGGTACAACTGCTGAATCCTTCACAAATGCACTTTATTAGCACCTACACAAGTGCATGGATCGTGCAATCCTTAACAGAACCAAGATGCTATCCTCCAAAAAAAGGAAGCCAATCTGGTGGTCCTCTGCAATAAACAAACTCTACAACAGAAGAAAGAAACTGTTGCAAAAAAGAGTAAAATCCCATGATTGCAGGAACTCACTGATCAGCCTCAGTAAAAAGCTGAGATTCCTCATAAAATCCTCCAAAGCTAGTTACGAAAACAAAATCACCACTGATTCTAAAGACAACCGCAAAGCATTCTATAGCTATGTCAAGAATCTCAATGGCAACACTCAGATCTGCTCTGAGTTACAGCACAATGGTACTAAATATACAGAACCAACTGATATTGCCAACATCCTGGCAGATAGGTTCAGTGCTAACTTTACCCCCCTCTCACCCCCTAAAGGGCTCATCTCTATACCGGACGAATGCAAAGTTCCTGTAATCATGGCTGCACAGGTAAAAACCACACTCTCCAAAGCCAAGAACACAGTATCCATGGGGCCTGACAACATCCCAGGCTGCGTTCTACATGAACTACAGAATGAACTGGCACCCCACCTAAGTACCATGTACAATCATAGCCTTACCTCAGACTTTGCGCCCACTTAATGGTTCACAGTGATGGTTATCCCACTCCACAAAGGGGGAGCCACCACAGACCCTGCGAACTACCGCCCCATTAGCCTGACAAACCTGGTCTGCAAGGCTATGGAATGTATCATCATGGAATTTAAAAACAATGACATTGGTAATCTCCAAACTCTGGACCCCATCCAGTTCAGGTTTGTAAAAGGCAGATCATGTCTGCTAAACCTGATAGACATCTTTGAAGCAGTCACCAAAGCTGTAGATGAGGTAAGGTGGTTCACACAGCCTATCTGGATCTTGCCAAGGCTTTCAATACCATCTCCCATTCTGGAATTATAGAAAAACACTCTAAACTAGGTATAAATCCCTATGTCACAAGATAGGTTGCCAACTGGCTCACTGACAGAACCCACAATGTAAAAGTAGCAGACTCCAAATCCGACTTCAGACCAGTGAGAAGTGGAGTACCACAGGGTTCAGTCCTGGGTCCTCTCCTATTTGGTATCTACTTCTCAGAAGTACAGGCTAACACAGAAGGTCTTTGGCTAACGAAGTTCGCAGATGACTGCAAACTAGGAGTCATAATCAAAACTCCTAACTATGTGGACATCCTACAAAAGGGCCTCACTGAGACAGATGCCTGGTGTCAAAGCCATGGCCTCAAGCTCAATGCCAAAAAGTGCATTGTCATCCCTTTTGGTAAAAACTCTGTACCCATGAACTACCACATAGGCGGTATTCTACTTAACACCAAAAGTGTGATAAGAGACCTTGGGACACAGGTGGACAGTAGTCTCTCCTTTGATAATCACATCGCCACAGTAGTCAGGAAATCCTCCTATGTGGCACGCCTCATCACAAAAGGTTTCTCATCCAGGAAAAAAGAGGTCACTGTTCCTCTCTACTCCTCACTCATTAGAACCATTACAGAGTACAATACCCCTTTGGTATGTACCTCACAAGACATCTACAGCAACTAGAAAGGCCGTAGAAATACCTCACAAAGAGGATTACTGGCCTCAAACAGATGCCCTACGCAGACCGCCTCAAAAAAAGCTTTACTCGGTCGCATATCACCTACTCAGAGGTGATCTCTGCCTAACATACAAAGCTATGTCAAACCCAGAGCTGTTGGACATGCTCCACTTAAAGAAATCCCAATCCCTCTGAGCTACACACTCTAGGGACCTAAACCTTGTCACCACAATAAACAGAACATGCTGGAAGGATAGATTCCTGTTCCAGAGACTTCCCATACTCTGGAACAAACTACCCATCTATGTCAAACAAAGCTTCTCGTTAGCACTCTTCAAGAAAAATCTTGATGACTGGATGGGAGATAGGAAATTCACCCCAGGAATCACTTCTTTGACTCTGCTCGACAGGGGCACAGGAAAATAATTTTCTTGGGTGGCGAAAGCCAGGGTACCTTTCTGGCTAGGCTTATATAAGGCCTAGGGCCAATAGCTTAGTACCTACTTATGAACCTATGAAATATCAAACATTGAAAACCACGAATGGCCAATTACACAAATTTTTTCCCAGGAAAACAATTTGCTTGGCCATCATCGGGGATTTGCCTTTTTCCCCAGTGTAGAGCAATCTTGGTGTTTGTATATTTAGTTAGGGGGGGTGTGGGGGGCACAGCCCCCCTCACATTGGGGGGTGAAGCCCCCCACTTGGTTAGAGTTTTAAAGTTTGTTTGTTTGTTTTTTTTTTTTGGCAAAGCAAATTTTTTCACGGGGAAAAAATTTGCGTAATTGGTAGTTCGCTGTTTTCAGTGTTCGACATTTAGGTATCGATGTTTAGGCATCCGACAATCAAAATGTTCGACGTTGTAATATAGACGCAGTGTAAAGGTACAATTCCAAGGGTGACATAAATGAGAGAAGCAAAGTGAATTGCAAGGATCTGACAAACAAAGCAACATGAAAAAAGAAAGGTCTGCATCAAATACAATTGTGTTCACACTCATTGGACCAAAATTCCATTCCTGCTGTTATTCTGTTCATTTTGTTACTATTCTTTGAAGTCTGAAGCATATGCCACACTGCTCATTCATGCATGTTAGCAGGTCGTACAAGCCAGCTTCCACTATGAGTGGACGAAAATGACTGCACCAAGGATTAGAATCCCTGCACTGCATTTGTCAAAAAAAACTGCCAAAAACCCTTCTTTAAGAGAAAGTATGCAGGGGAACAAGCCGCTTGCACCCCCAGACATAGTGCAAGCCCCCCACACTGTCTTAAATAATGTATACCATCTCCACAGTTGCACTAATTCCAAGAAGTGGGAAATTCCCCCCAAAACGACATCATTGCCAGCACAACTCTCCAACTGTGACTTCTTGTGGAGGAACTCTGCCTGTCAAAGAATTAAACCCCACACAGCTGAGGTTCAACCCATTGAAACTCAGTTAGCTCAGGCAAATGAAGCTCGAGTGTTCAAATTTCAATCACCAGTAGTGTAACACCCTACCATAACTCAGAAACCTAAGGCTGAGTCATATATTAAGTCAGTGATAGTGCTTAATCTTTCATCCTTTAGAACCTTGGTCAGAATCACTTGCAATGACAATCTTATTGTTTATTCACTGGATGTGCATGATTTTCTGTGAGACAATTACATTTTTTTTTTTTGGAAATTAAGTGTCAAAATCCAGCACAAACCAAATTTCTGGTTCTGATGTAATCAGTGAACTTGCAGTATATATGATAGACCACTGAAATGATTTGCAGTGCTTTAGACAGGCAGCAAAAATCTATCCTGGAACTCAAGGAGTCCCAAGGCAGAAAAAGTAGTACTGGACTGGGTGGCAGCCCATCACAGCATCAAAAGCATCAAAGGGTTCACATGCTTACAAACACACACACACACACACACACACACACACACACACACACACACACACACACACACACACACACACACGCACATGCACGCACACACACACACAGTCCATGCTTGAGCATGTGTATTTGCTTGAGCATATGTACGCATGTATGTGCGTGAGCACATGCATGCTTATGCATGAATATCTGTGTGTGTTTTAAACGTGTGTGCAGTTATGTGTGTTTGTATTTGTGCATATATAGAGATATACATATTCATATTTACACATATCGTGAAGATCATTGCTTTTTTATTCTTTTCCTTTTGCTAATATGACAGAATAACATTCTCTTGACATTTAAAAGAGAAGTGATGGGTCTTTAATACCAGTGAAATAACATCTAAAACATAAATAGTGTCTTACATTTATGCCCTTTCAAATAAATCTCATGTCATAAATAAGTTACAATTTCATGTTTCTTCTTTTATTTATAAAATAACAACCTTCAAGAGTTTACTTTACAGATACAAGTGTGCAAAGTATCATAAGTGCTCTGACATCTTATAAGGCCTTAGTCAATAATTCTTAATGATATTATTGATGAATAATGCATAAACCACTCTAATTTTTCTTATTTAATAACTCCTTTTGTTCCACTACAGATGAGCAATAATTGCAAGGCAACTTTGATGATTTAAGAGAAGTGTAAACAATGTTTTCAAATATTTTCATACTCTGCTAGATAGCCATAAGGAAGGCCATCTGTGAATAAATGCTTTCTGTAAGAAATCATTTTACAGGATGGCAGCATTCTTTGCTCAGAAAATATTACTGAACAGGCAGCAAGCCATGATACATGAATCAGCTAAAATAGCATCAAAGTTGTCTTTGTTGTACAATGAGAAGCTTGAGAAAGTGGGTCAGTGTGGTCACACATCTTCCATGTATTAGTCAAACAATAGCAGAAAGGAATGTATCTTCATGTTTCTAAGTATAACCTCTTTCAAGGAGTACAAATAATTCTGCCACAGTATTTACACAACATGCTTAATGTAAAAACTATAGGGGAAACCAGAAGGCAGTGAAGAAACAAAGTAATAATTTGAAATGTCTGAACTCCAGAAGAGTGAGTCCCAAAACAAGGACACTGAATGGATGAAAAAGCAGACTTACATACATCAAGTCTGAGAATGACACTTGCTGGAATATTCCCTTTTCTCCAAGGTATGGTGATCTTGGAGTTGGTATATATAAGTTCAGGGGGTATAGAGCATGCCCCCACATCAGGAGGTTCAGGGCGCTTGCCACCTGCACAAAAAAAGTTTAAAGAACAAGAATAATGTTCGAGATTAACTCTTCTCCAACGTTTTCATTTTTTTCAGCATGTCAGCCCACACATACACACAAACACACCACATTCAGAAACACATATGCACATATATACAGTACACACAATCATAACAAACACATACTTATGAAATTTTTTTCTTTCTTATTTTTAATTCATTTTGGTCCCATTTCCATATGATCAATAAAGAATAGTCCCAAGAAACTCATTTGTTCCTTCCTTCCTTTCTACTTCTTTTACAAAAAGATGCAAAAAGGGAGTAATGACAACTAGTGACAGTGTTTGCATTTCCAAGGAGATTAGGACATTTGTTCTCTCACTTCTTTCCCTGGTCAGCCGGGTAATGACAACTGGTGACAGTGTTTGCATTTCCAAGGAGATTAGGAAATTTGTTCTCTCACTTCATTCCTTGGTCAGCTGGGTAATGACAACTGGTGACAGTGTTTGCATTTCCAAGGAGATTAGGACATTTGTTCTCTCACTTCATTCCCTGGTCAGCCGGGTAATGATAACTGGTGACAGTGTTTGCATTTCCAAGGAGATTAGGACATTTGTTCTCTCACTTCATTCCCTGGTCAGCCGGGTAATGACAACTGGTGACAGTGTTTGCATTTCCAATGAGATTAGGACATTTGTTCTCTCACTTCATTCCCTGGTCAGCCGGGTAATGACAACTGGTGACAGTGTTTGCATTTCCAAGGAGATTAGGACATTTGTTCTCTCACTTCATTCCCTGGTCAGCCGGGTAATGACAACTGGTGACAGTGTTTGCATTTCCAAGGAGATTAGGACATTTGTTCTCTCACTTCATTCCCTGGTCAGCCGGGTAATGACAACTGGTGACAGTGTTTGCATTTCCAAGGAGATTAGGACATTTGTTCTCTCACTTCATTCCTTGGTCAGCTGGGTAATGACAACTGGTGACAGTGTTTGCATTTCCAATGAGATTAGGACATTTGTTCTCTCACTTCATTCCCTGGTCAGCCGGGTAATGACAACTGGTGACAGTGTTTGCATTTCCAAGGAGATTAGGACATTTGTTCTCTCACTTCATTCCCTGGTCAGCAGGGTAATGACAACAGGTGACAGTGTTTGCATTTCCAAGGAGATTAGGACATTTGTTCTCTCACATCATTCCCTGGTCAGCCGGGTAATGACAACTGGTGACAGTGTTTGCATTTCCAAGGAGATTAGGACATTTGTTCTCTCACTTCATTCCTTGGTCAGCTGAGTAATGACAACTGGTGACAGTGTTTGCATTTCCAATGAGATTAGGACATTTGTTCTCTCACTTCATTCCCTGGTCAGCCGGGTAATGACAACTGGTGACAGTGTTTGCATTTTCAAGGAGATTAGGACATTTGTTCTCTCACTTCATTCCCTGGTCAGCCGGGTAATGACAACTGGTGACAGTGTTTGCATTTCCAAGGAGATTAGGACATTTGTTCTCTCACTTCATTCCTTGGTCAGCTGGGTAATGACAACTGGTGACAGTGTTTGCATTTCCAAGGAGATTAGGACATTTGTTCTCTCACTTCATTCCCTGGTCAGCCGGGTAATGACAACTGGTGACAGTGTTAGCATTTCCAAGGAGATTAGGACATTTGTTCTCTCACTTCATTCCCTGGTCAGCCGGGTAATGACAACTGGTGACAGTGTTTGCATTTCCAAGGAGATTAGGACATTTGTTCTCTCACTTCATTCCCTGGTCAGCCGGGTAATGACAACTGGTGACAGTGTTTGCATTTCCAAGGAGATTAGGACATTTGTTCTCTCACTTCATTCCCTGGTCAGCCAGGTAATGACAACTGGTGACAGTGTTTGCATTTCCAAGGAGATTAGGACATTTGTTCTCTCACTTCATTCCTTGGTCAGCTGGGTAATGACAACTGGTGACAGTGTTTGCATTTCCAATGAGATTAGGACATTTGTTCTCTCACTTCATTCCCTGGTCAGCCGGGTAATGACAACTGGTGACAGTGTTTGCATTTCCAAGGAGATTAGGACATTTGTTCTCTCACTTCGTTCCCTGGTCAGCAGGGTAATGACAACTGGTGACAGTGTTTGCATTTCCAAGGAGATTAGGACATTTGTTCTCTCACTTCATTCCTTGGTCAGCCGAGTAAGGACAACTGGTGACAGTGTTTGCATTTCCAATGAGATTAGGACATTTGTTCTCTCACTTCATTCCCTGGTCAGCCGGGTAATGACAACTGGTGACAGTGTTTGCATTTCCGAGGAGATTAGGACATTTGTTCTCTCACTTCATTCCCTGGTCAGCCGGGTAATGACAACTGGTGACAGTGTTTGCATTTCCAAGGAGATTAGGACATTTGTTCTCTCACTTCATTCCTTGGTCAGCTGGGTAATGACAACTGGTGACAGTGTTTGCATTTCCAAGGAGATTAGGACATTTGTTCTCTCACTTCATTCCCTGGTCAGCCGGGTAATGACAACTGGTGACAGTGTTTGCATTTCCAAGGAGATTAGGACATTTGTTCTCTCACTTCATTCCCTGGTCAGCTGGGTAATGACAACTGGTGACAGTGTTTGCATTTCCAAGGAGATTAGGACATTTGTTCTCTCACTTCATTCCTTGGTCAGCTGGGTAATGATAACTGGTGACAGTGTTTGCATTTCCAATGAGATTAGGACATTTGTTCTCTCACTTCATTCCCTGGTCAGCCGGGTAATGACAACTGGTGACAGTGTTTGCATTTCCAAGGAGATTAGGACATTTGTTCTCTCACTTTATTCCCTGGTCAGCCGGGTAATGACAACTGGTGACAGTGTTTGCATTTCCAAGGAGATTAGGACATTTGTTCTCTCACTTCATTCCCTGGTCAGCCGGGTAATGACAACTGGTGACAGTGTTTGCATTTCCAAGGAGATTAGGACATTTGTTCTCTCACTTCATTCCTTGGTCAGCCGGGTAATGACAACTGGTGACAGTGTTTGCATTTCCAAGGAGATTAGGACATTTGTTCTCTCACTTCATTCCTTGGTCAGCTGGGTAATGACAACTGGTGACAGTGTTTGCATTTCCAAGGAGATTAGGACATTTGTTCTCTCACTTCATTCCCTGGTCAACCGGGTAATGACAACTGGTGACAGTGTTTGCATTTCCAAGGAGATTAGGACATTTGTTCTCTCACTTCATTCCTTGGTCAGCTGGGTAATGACAACTGGTGACAGTGTTTGCATTTCCAAGGAGATTAGGACATTTGTTCTCTCACTTCATTCCCTGGTCAGCCGGGTAATGACAATTGGTGACAGTGTTTGCATTTCCAAGGAGATTAGGACATTTGTTCTCTCACTTCATTCCCTGGTCAGCCGGGTAATGACAACTGGTGACAGTGTTTGCATTTCCAATGAGATTAGGACATTTGTTCTCTCACTTCATTCCCTGGTCAGCCGGGTAATGACAACTGGTGACAGTGTTTGCATTTCCAAGGAGATTAGGACATTTGTTCTCTCACTTTATTCCCTGGTCAGCCGGGTAATGACAACTGGTGACAGTGTTTGCATTTCCAAGGAGATTAGGACATTTGTTCTCTCACTTCATTCCCTGGTCAGCCGGGTAATGACAACTGGTGACAGTGTTTGCATTTCCAAGGAGATTAGGACATTTGTTCTCTCACTTCATTCCTTGGTCAGCTGGGTAATGACAACTGGTGACAGTGTTTGCATTTCCAATGAGATTAGGACATTTGTTCTCTCACTTCATTCCCTGGTCAGCCGGGTAATGATAACTGGTGACAGTGTTTGCATTTCCAAGGAGATTAGGACATTTGTTCTCTCACTTCATTCCCTGGTCAGCCGGGTAATGACAACTGGTGACAGTGTTTGCATTTCCAATGAGATTAGGACATTTGTTCTCTCACTTCATTCCCTGGTCAGCCGGTAATGACAACTGGTGACAGTGTTTGCATTTCCAAGGAGATTAGGACATTTGTTCTCTCACTTCATTCCCTGGTCAGCCGGGTAATGACAACTGGTGACAGTGTTTGCATTTCCAAGGAGATTAGGACATTTGTTCTCTCACTTCATTCCCTGGTCAGCCGGGTAATGACAACTGGTGACAGTGTTTGCATTTCCAAGGAGATTAGGACATTTGTTCTCTCACTTCATTCCTTGGTCAGCTGGGTAATGACAACTGGTGACAGTGTTTGCATTTCCAATGAGATTAGGACATTTGTTCTCTCACTTCATTCCCTGGTCAGCCGGGTAATGACAACTGGTGACAGTGTTTGCATTTCCAAGGAGATTAGGACATTTGTTCTCTCACTTCATTCCCTGGTCAGCCGGGTAATGACAACTGGTGACAGTGTTTGCATTTCCAAGGAGATTAGGACATTTGTTCTTTCACTTCATTCCCTGGTCAGCCGGGTAATGACAACTGGTGACAGTGTTTGCATTTCCAAGGAGATTAGGACATTTGTTCTCTCACTTCATTCCTTGGTCAGCTGAGTAATGACAACTGGTGATAGTGTTTGCATGTCCAATGAGATTAGGACATTTGTTCTCTCACTTCATTCCCTGGTCAGCCGGGTAATGACAACTGGTGACAGTGTTTGCATTTCCAAGGAGATTAGGACATTTGTTCTCTCACTTCATTCCCTGGTCAGCTGGGTAATGACAACTGGTGACAGTGTTTGCATTTCCAAGGAGATTAGGACATTTGTTCTCTCACTTCATTCCTTGGTCAGCTGGGTAATGACAACTGGTGACAGTGTTTGCATTTCCAAGGAGATTAGGACATTTGTTCTCTCACTTCATTCCCTGGTCAGCCGGGTAATGACAACTGGTGACAGTGTTTGCATTTCCAAGGTGATTAGGAGATTTGTTCTCTCACTTCATTCCCTGGTCAGCCGGGTAATGACAACTGGTGACAGTGTTTGCATTTCCAAGGAGATTAGGACATTTGTTCTCTCACTTCATTCCCTGGTCAGCCGGGTAATGACAACTGGTGACAGTGTTTGCATTTCCAAGGAGATTAGGACATTTGTTCTCTCACTTCATTCCCTGGTCAGCTGGGTAATGACAACTGGTGACAGTGTTTGCATTTCCAAGGAGATTAGGACATTTGTTCTCTCACTTCATTCCTTGGTCAGCTGGGTAATGACAACTGGTGACAGTGTTTGCATTTCCAATGAGATTAGGACATTTGTTCTCTCACTTCATTCCCTGGTCAGCCGGGTAATGACAACTGGTGACAGTGTTTGCATTTCCAAGGAGATTAGGACATTTGTTCTCTCACTTCATTCCCTGGTCAGCAGGGTAATGACAACTGGTGACAGTGTTTGCATTTCCAAGGAGATTAGGACATTTGTTCTCTCACTTCATTCCCTGGTCAGCCGGGTAATAACAACTGGTGACAGTGTTTGCATTTCCAAGGAGATTAGGACATTTGTTCTCTCACTTCATTCCTTGGTCAGCTGAGTAATGACAACTGGTGACAGTGTTTGCATTTCCAATGAGATTAGGACATTTGTTCTCTCACTTCATTCCCTGGTCAGCCGGGTAATGACAACTGGTGACAGTGTTTGCATTTCCAAGGAGATTAGGACATTTGTTCTCTCACTTCATTCCCTGGTCAGCCGGGTAATGACAACTGGTGACAGTGTTTGCATTTCCAAGGAGATTAGGACATTTGTTCTCTCACTTCATTCCTTGGTCAGCTGGCTAATGACAACTGGTGACAGTGTTTGCATTTCCAAGGAGATTAGGAAATTTGTTCTCTCACTTCATTCCCTGGTCAGCCGGGTAATGACAACTGGTGACAGTGTTTGCATTTCCAAGGAGATTAGGACATTTGTTCTCTCACTTCATTCCCTGGTCAGCCGGGTAATGACAACTGGTGACACTGTTTGCATTTCCAAGGAGATTAGGACATTTGTTCTCTCACTTCATTCCTTAGTCAGCTGGGTAATGACAACTGGTGACAGTGTTTGCATTTCCAAGGAGATTAGGACATTTGTTCTCTCACTTCATTCCCTGGTCAGCCGGGTAATGACAATTGGTGACAGTGTTTGCATTTCCAAGGAGATTAGGACATTTGTTCTCTCACTTCATTCCCTGGTCAGCCGGGTAATGACAACTGGTGACAGTGTTTGCATTTCCAAGGAGATTAGGACATTTGTTCTCTCACTTCATTCCCTGGTCAGCCGGGTAATGACAACTGGTGACAGTGTTTGCATTTCCAAGGAGATTAGGACATTTGTTCTCTCACTTCATTCCTTGGTCAGCTGGGTAATGACAACTGGTGACAGTGTTTGCATTTCCAATGAGATTAGGACATTTGTTCTCTCACTTCATTCCCTGGTCAGCCGGGTAATGACAATTGGTGACAGTGTTTGCATTTCCAAGGAGATTAGGACATTTGTTCTCTCACTTCATTCCCTGGTCAGCCGGGTAATGACAACTGGTGACAGTGTTTGCATTTCCAAGGAGATTAGGACATTTGTTCTCTCACTTCATTCCTTGGTCAGCTGGGTAATGACAACTGGTGACAGTGTTTGCATTTCCAAGGAGATTAGGACATTTGTTCTCTCACTTCATTCCCTGGTCAGCCGGGTAATGACAACTGGTGACAGTGTTTGCATTTCCAAGGAGATTAGGACATTTGTTCTCTCACTTCATTCCCTGGTCAACCGGGTAATGACAACTGGTGACAGTGTTTGCATTTCCAAGGAGATTAGGACATTTGTTCTCTCACTTCATTCCTTGGTCAGCTGGGTAATGACAACTGGTGACAGTGTTTGCATTTCCAAGGGGATTAGGACATTTGTTCTCTCACTTCATTCCCTGGTCAACCGTGTAATGACAATTGGTGACAGTGTTTGCATTTCCAAGGAGATTAGGACATTTGTTCTCTCACTTCATTCCCTGGTCAGCCGGGTAATGACAACTGGTGACAGTGTTTGCATTTCCAATGAGATTAGGACATTTGTTCTCTCACTTCATTCCCTGGTCAGCTGGGTAATGACAACTGGTGACAGTGTTTGCATTTCCAAGGAGATTAGGACATTTGTTCTCTCACTTTATTCCCTGGTCAGCCGGGTAATGACAACTGGTGACAGTGTTTGCATTTCCAAGGAGATTAGGACATTTGTTCTCTCACTTCATTCCCTGGTCAGCGGGTAATGACAACTGGTGACAGTGTTTGCATTTCCAAGGAGATTAGGACATTTGTTCTCTCACTTCATTCCTTGGTCAGCCGGGTAATGACAACTGGTGACAGTGTTTGCATTTCCAAGGAGATTAGGACATTTGTTCTCTCACTTCATTCCCTGGTCAGCCGGGTAATGACAATTGGTGACAGTGTTTGCATTTCCAAGGAGATTAGGACATTTGTTCTCTCACTTCATTCCCTGGTCAGCCGGGTAATGACAACTGGTGACAGTGTTTGCATTTCCAAGGAGATTAGGACATTTGTTCTCTCACTTCATTCCCTGGTCAGCCGGTGCAATCTAATGGCCACACTACTTGCAAGTCCATATTTTTGCATACTGGCAGGTCTGCCTGCACCTGAAGTAATTTTTGGAGTTAAAGGTAATAATAGGGTTTCTCCTAGGCAGCACTCCCGTGGCAGGACTTAACATGTTACCTTCCCTGTGGTGTATAATCCAACAGTGTCCAGGGATTCTCATACCTTCCCCATTTGACACCTCCAGTCTCCAGTGTCCAGGCTGGTAATCAGATGTGGTTCTTCTTGGCATTAGTCAGAGCTCAATTCCCTTATGCTGTTCAGCTAGAATATTCTTTCTTTCTTCCTAGTGCTTACGTCTTTAGCTGTATTATCTTTATTTGTGCTTACGGATAAGTAGAATACAATGTTTTTGTTTGAGCCCTCACCTTTCAGTTGGACATCCTTACTTTATCTTATTTGTTCTGTGGCATTCCAATAGTTTATGATTTAGCGAGAAAGTAGTGAAGATTGCCATAAGTAAATAATGCCCAACACTTCAATAATAGACAATATTATTCAGTAAGTGCATGCTAATATTAATTTTCATGCATTATTAGCCTTCTGATGGAATAATAATGTGTTTCCTATATTTTTGAACATTTGCTTGATTTTTAGATAAGAATTGTAGAAGTATGTATATTTTTGTGGCCAAACAAAATGAAGGAAGGGTCTCCAAAGCAGAATAGATGGAGCCTCCCTCTTTACATAATTTGTTACATGAATTCCTAACAATCCTTGTGGTGTTACCAATCATTAGAATAAAAGTTGCTTTGTTCAGATTGCTTGAGCATTCAAATAAGTTTTTTGTTAGTTATTTTTTTCTTTCTTTCTTTCTTTGCTTCTTTTTCATATGTTTAAGTGTTATAATATCAGTTTGTTCAGATTTCCCTGACATATAAAAATATCTTTCAACTGTTAATTTGCTTCATTTGACATCTAAAAGATTATAATATATAGATGTCACAAACAAATACCAGTATTTTTTTTATTTTTTTCATTCATTTAATTAGTGAAGCCTACTGTATACAGTTGCCTTTTTGCAGGGATAGCCAAGAAGAACGTTCTGATTAAATGAGTTGCTTAGAGGTGCATAGTATGCAAGCAGAGACTGAAGGAATCATATCTCAGAGTACAGACTGACAGTTACTAGGAGATCACAGTTGTAATTTTGGCTGCTAAGCTTGAATTCTGACAAAACAGACTGCAGTATGTTGCCGATTTTAGACAAGAATGAACATTCTTCCTGTGAGCACAAATGTTTTCATGGAAATTATAGACTTTGGTATGCTCAGTATAATCACATTAAGTGCATGCACACTGATTCCATTCCCCCATGTAAGATATTTTGGTTTTCATGCATGCACTTACTCTCTGTATAAGAGATAACCTAAAGTCCTCTTTCAGTAATATGGCAGATGGCTTAAAGGCGGATCTAGCTGACTAAACCATTCAGGTGTACATGGAAGGCTGACCATCCATCAGTGAATTTAGGAAGAACAAAAATACTCCACTGGGTTAATGGGACTTATCAGCAATACATTGTTAATAATTCATCTGAAATTATTGAGAAAACAATAACAAAAGTACAAAAGACCATGAAAGGATGATATTATATTGTCTAGAACATAATGTTGCAGGGGTGATCCATTGGCATCTATATTAGCTATATAGTAAATAGTCTAAGAGTTAAGAATCAATCAAATGCATTGGTTTTATATTTAGACTAACTGTGTCATTCCACTGCATCATTTCTATCCTTTTATAGGAGAGGTGAAGTGAAGAATATGGTCTAACGTATTTACAGTGGGTGCTGTTAATTAATGAGGTTTGGTAATAAACCAACTTGTCCAGGGGCATCTTCAGAGGGGGCTTAGATTTATGTAGTACTGTGAATTAAGAGGGTAGGTGGGATGAAAGTGTTAAATGGGAATGAGGGATGTCTAGGAAGAAATGAGGTAAGGGTAGGGAGGGGCTTATGGGGTTTATGCAAGTGTAACTGGGTAAGGAATTCACATTTTGCAGTGAACTTGCTAAGGCAAACTTATGTCCGAAACAACCTATAGGTATTCTGGAAAACAGGTAGGCTTTGGGTAAGAATGGGGCATGATGAATGAATTATGGGTAGGCTGAGTGTGTGACTGATTGCTTATATTGAGTAGGGTGTGGATTGGTGGCATAGTTTTAGTTATGTGTTCTAATTGAGGGGTCTGTGAGGAAGTTGCAGCTTCTGTGAGGCATTGTGTTGATAGTGGCCTCAGGTGTTATTTGGTTTGGAGTTCAATGCTTTGTAGTTGGGCCACATGTAGCATCTCCTTGTGGGGTTTTGTTTTGGTTTCTGCATGGCCATTTTGGGTTGGTGTGAAACTGGTAATGAAAATCATCAGTTGTATTGCTGGCTGTGGGCAGTAAAAGGTTTGTTTGAGGTGGGGATGGGTTTTCCAGCATGCAGAAGCATGTCTGGGGCTGTTAAATGCCCATAGGTGTTGTCTACAGTGTTACCTCTCAATCTAGTGGTGGGCTTTTGTTGTCCAGATTTTCTCAGAATGTCCAGATTTTGCCTCATCTATTCCTCAAAAACTTGTGGTTTTCTGGCATCACTGGATGATTGGAGGATAGAAATCACTTTCTTTGAAATACATTTGAATTTTAAACCTAAGTAAAAAAAAAAGGTACGGTAACACAACCCTGTTATGCTAGCAACTTTCTAAGTTGATCAGAGCGATAGTTAAAATCTATACTTATGTTGGGCCTTTGTCTCCCAATTTGGTCAAGAGTTTGTTCATATTTTCCTGATTTCCTGCACCAGGAGTTTAGGAGGTATGACTTCCTGTTGGTCAAGAGGGAATAGTGCAATGATTAAGCAATACTCGACTGTGTTCTTGGCCACATTTCCTGCACTTGTGGATTGGAGCGTTCTTGTTTTGTGATTCATACAATTATGTATTTGGTTGAAGTTGGCTTAGCTGACTGTTCAGATTTTGAGCTATGTGGTTCCGTGGGGGTTTCTCTGGTTTGAAGTCTATGGTGTTGGGGTATTTATTAAAGCAAGTGTTTTTCATGTGTAGTTTAATGTTTTTGAGTGTAATGTGCTTCCCTCATTAAAACTGTGTTGCTAATCTAACAAATGTGTGAGTCCATCAGTGCATCAATTTTCTGCACATGTGACAGACAAGCTCATTTGCCACTCCAAAAAAAAGCTGTTTATTCAGCATACCTCGTGGCTGTACAGATTTAACAGTAATTCCAGATCTGTACCTTGTATTTTGGTCTGTTCTTTGTGAATCTGTGGTTTTCCGGTGGAGTGGTGGGGATTGTTGGAGGCTGGGTTTGGGAATGATTTGGATGTTGAGTTTCAGTTTCATGCCTTTTAGAATGCATGTACTAATGCAACACCTGACTCCATACTGGTTGTTGGGCATTTTCAGATTTAAATATTTATGGCTAGTCCACCACCGGCAATACGATGTCTTCAAGGGTGTGTTGGAGGAATGTATTCATCCTTGTTTTAAATGAAAGGTATAGTTTAATATTAGGGGATTCCACATACCCCACTAATGTACAGATTTTCATGGAAGGTACAGATTTCACCTCATATTTAGTCCATCTCATAAAAAGTGTGGTTTTCTGGCAAATAATTGGCAAAGCATTATAATTGAAGTTAAGAAATAATGATAAACATTTGAGTTGCAGACGTAATATCCTTCACAAAATTTGTGTTAATGTAATCCCAGTACCATCTCAATTTTTGGAGTTTGTAAGAGCAATGTTTATTAAATGGTCCTCTAGTTGGGCCATTTTGCTACTTTTATTTATGGCTTTGTTTGTCTTTTCTGGCAGATCCCAAGCAAGTCTTTGAGGACCAGGGTAGCGGGTGGTGACATTCAGACTTTATGATCTTAGGAGGATCCACGTTGATGCACAGTCTCCTGTGCCACTAACTTTTAAGAGTTTGGTTCTTTTGTTTATGGGTTTGTCAAGAGGCTAGTGCCCAGCATTTACAAGGTGCAGTAAGGGAAAAGGGGACAATGAAGTGTTCCTTTAGCCACATGGGGTGATTGCCCATACGGATTTATGAGTGAACTGCTTGGGAGGACTGGTAGCTATACCTCCACACAGGCTGCTACTGTTTTCACTGAAGCAACGCTATTAGAAGGTGCTGGGCCATGGTCATGGGTGGAGATAGCAGCAGCTAATGGTTTTCTTCCTGTCATGGGTTGTCGCTTAGTACTCTGCATTGCTAAGGTGGAGTTTGTTTCCCTGTTGTTGTCACCTCTGTTTCATGTTTGCCATGGCAGTTGGGTTGCATTTTGTGGTCTTTGCATCACCAGTTATTTTGTCAGCTTTTCTGGAGTTTGTAAGAGGAATATGTGGGCATATCCTTGATGTGGGAGATTTTGGCTCACTGTTCATAGTCACTTTTACTTACGGTTTTGCTCAAACTTGTATTGTTTTTTGTTTTGGTTTAGTTTTGCTTTGTTTTGTTTTGTTGGGTTGTTGTGGGTATGGTTACATTGCTGAAGTGATGTCCAGTCATTTGCGGCTGTGGGCTGTCCTTAAAAAAGAAAACGTCCGGGAAGCTAACAAAGTGGCAGTTTTGGTAGTACCTGTCGGTTGGGGAGAACATTCTAAAAACATATTGGTGATGACACTAGTGCTGAGTTCAGCTACTCTTGAAACTGAATTGAGATAGTATACAGATGGTATAGTGATGATGTGCTTGCCTCATACACACTAGGTAAAGGGTTTGATTCCCATCTTAGTGGGGGTCATTAGGGGGTTGCAGAGCCTGCATGGATGAGAGGGCTGAATAGTTAAGCACAATACTTTTAATATCATCCTTACTGGGTTAACTATCAAGGGATGATGCTCTTCATTTTGCCATTATTTTCTTTGACAGGTTGAGGGGCAAGGCAAGCAGTAGCAGGAGAGTGCCTAATGTGTTCATGGAGAAGTTTTGGATTGCGTGTGCAGTGTTTACAGTTTCCTTTTCGTTTGCATATGATAAGCACAGAGTGGGAATCAGTCAGTGGCCTGAAGGAGGTGGATGTGGAATGTGATGGATGCTGCTGCCATGGTGGTTCCAGCTGCTGGTGTGGTGTGCAATGAGGTTGCAGGTGGGAAGCGGAACGTGGGCATCAGTCAGTGTCCTAAAGGAAGATGGGTCAAAAGGTTACAGAGACAGTTACAGGTGATGTCCCGGACTCTAGAATGGTGTGCAGTGAGGTCATAGATGGGGGAGTGCAGAGTGTGTGGCCTAAAGGAGGTGGATTTGAAAGGCTATGGATTTTGCTGGGGTGGAGGTCTGGTAGCTGGAGTGATGAACAATATGGTCGCAGGTTATCTTACGTTCTTCGAAACTCATGAAGACACAAAACAATTGGTGCAGTTGGGGTAGTGTAGGAGCAAGTGAGGATGAGGTCTGTTGGAGGCAGGGTAAAGCAGAATTGGGGATTGTTTGTGGGGGGTCTGGGGTTCCCACTGGTGGGGTGGATTCAGAACAGTCACAGGCACATTGGATGTTGCTAGGCTAATGGCTCTAAGGCTCTCACAATTTAGCCAAGTTCAACTTTTATTTCCATGTGCAGCCCTTGTTGCCTTGTCCAAGAGGCACATGGGTGTAACCCTGGTGTGAATTTATGGTCACCCATCCAGTTGTTCAAATTGCTTGAAGAGGGTCAATGAGGTGTTCTGTTTGACATAGAGTTTTTTCCAAGGGAGGATATCTTTTGGGGGACAAAGCTGTCCTTCAAGCAGGCTCCACTAGTTTAACATACTGGGTAGAGCAAGAATCATTTAACTTGTACATTGGGAGGAAAGGAGATGGTTCAGTATATGTATGACTGTTAAGACTAGGTATGATTTGAGGGAGTATTTTAGGTATGTGTGTGTTTTGGGGATATTTAAGGAACTGGGTGCCTCTGGGTATGCAGAAGTTAGAAGGCTTAAGCAAGGTATTGTTTTGGGATTCCTTGCACATGTAGGCCAGGTTTTCATTCTTTACCAGATGTAAAGGTAACACATGGGAAGTAAGTTTTGATGAGAGGCTAAGGACAAGCAGTAAATTTATCCTGTTAAGCTTATTTGGTTATTGGATTTGTATGTTGACCAGTTTACTCGGGTCATTTTGGGGGAGGGTTTATAAGTTGGTGGACTGTTTACCATTATGGTGCCTTTTGGCACATTTTGTATGGATGGCCTTTTAGCAGATAGTTAGGGTTGTTCATGAGGATTTATATTTGTTTACTAAAGTGATAGGAGGCATTATGGTGGGGGGCATAATATGGGGGAATTGCTTTGTGGCTTGTTGGGTAAGGCAAGGCCAGATTGGTTACATTTCTGTTGCAGCTTCCTCTGGGAAGGAATTTGGCAGGTAAGATTTAGTTATTTGTTGGGCTTGGGAGCAAAGTAAGGCAGTTTAGTTGGTTAAGGAGGATTTAGCTGAGAGTAGGAGTTTCTCAGGTGACAAGGCTATGTTGACTTACTAAATATTGGTCAGGGGTTCATTGCTTTGCAGGGATGGGGTAGGTATGGTTGGGGTTGGGTATTGACAGAGTGGTTAAATTTGTGTTTCAGGACTTTGGAGTACCTGTTATAAGGAAGGCGTATGGTAGGGCATTGCCATAGTGGTTAAATTTGTTGTGCACTTGCTTGTGGGAAGGAGTTTGGTGGGACAGATTTGGGTATTTATCTCACTTGGGAACAAGGTAAGGCAGTTCAGTTGGTCAAGTAAGCATTAGCTGTGAGTAGTATAGTTACACAGGTGATAAGGATTTGTGAACTTAATTTTAGTCAGTGGTTCATTGGTTTAAAGGGTTGGGGAGGTTTGATAGTGTACAGATTGATAGACATTGGCTACTGACAGGATAGCTTGTGTTTTGAGGGTTGAATTTGGTAATGGAGGTTTACTGGGCTACAGTTCATATGTGATTTTTCTTTTATGGATGTACTGAAATTAGTTGGAGGGTGGGTGACGGCCAGATTATGCTATGTCATTACATGTCTTATTGTTTATATTGGGTAGTTGGTGTGATGGTGGGATTGTTACTATATTGATTGGAAAGGAAAGTTAATTTTGGACATAAACATGTACATTGGTAAAACAGGGTTGTAGTTAGGCATGGTTTCACATATCTTGGGTTTAGTGTTGTCATAGTGCATTTTTCAGGTAATGACCTAGGAATCATTGTGAAACTACTACTGATAGTAAAGTAAGTGAGAATTTAGCTAAAATTTGGAGGTTAGGTTATGATATGAGGTTATGGTTTGTTACTTTAACATGGAAGAGGGATCAGTTGTTCAATTTCAGTCCCTTAGGCAGCTGGCAACTTTGGCTGTGTAAGTGATGGAGTTTTGGGAGGTGATGGCATGGATTCAGTCTGGTTAGAGGGTGGAGTAAATCGAATGATGTTTGGCTTGATGCCTTTTACTGAGCGGTTAGATTGCTGAAGTTTGGTAGGAGAGAGGGGGAACAGCCTGGTCGGGCTGCTGTAATCCAAAAATCAACAACAAACTGCCCAAAGAAAACACAGACTTCTCAGTAGCCCAAGTCTAAAGGTAGCAAAAGGACAGAAAAATAATGTTAAACTGGATTTATTAAGCTCTTTCATTTCACTCCAATGGAAACGTCATCAGAATACAAAGAACAACTACAAACAAGCCTGATCAGGCTGGTGGGCAGAGAAGAGGTGCAGGCTTCCCCTCTTCTGTTCCCCCTCTAGTGGTGGATGTTCATTTCAATGAGTTGGGAAATGAAAGTGAGCAGCTGGACACTGCTTGATAAATAAAATAGGTGAGCAGAGGTAAGGACACTGCTTACTTGTTTGGATGTCTAATTCAATAAGTGGTAAATGAAGTGAATGATGGGATGGTGCTTCATAAGTAAAATAAGCAAGTGGAGGTAAGGATGCTGCTTATTTGGTTAGATGTGTAATTCATAAAATGGTAAATGAAGTGAATAATGGGACTTTGCTTTATAAGTAAAGTAAGCGAGTGGAGGTTTGGATGCTGCTTACTGGGTCAGGATGAGCGAGGCCACACTGTCCTGGTTAACATCACATGGATGTTTATGTTGTGATTAATATCAACTATACTATGGTTCAGTTGTAATTAATAAATATTGGTTAACAAAATTATGTTCATGAAACTTAATAAAGGTCGTCAAACGTCATTTGGTGCAATGTGTTTATTAAAGAGGACCAGGAAAATTATATTTGTCTAAATAATGTACGATTCAGTATGACATGATAGGAGTTTACTGTAATTTCAATGTTTTGTTTTCTGTATACTGTGATTATGTCACACCTTTAATCTGTATGACACAGATGAAAATACATATGGGACACCTGAAGTAAATTGGAATCTGCTCTGAGTTACAGCACAATGACACTAAATATACAGAACCAACTGATATTGCCAACATCCTGGCAGGAAGGTTCAGTGCTAATTTTACCCCCCTCTCACCCCCTAAGGGGCCAATCTCTATACCGGAAGAATGTAAAGTTCCTGTAATCACGGCTGCACAGGTAAAAAACACACTGTCCAAAGCCAAGAACACAGCATCCATGGTATCTGACAAAATCACAGGCTGCGTTCTACATGAACTACAGAACAAACTGGCACCCCACCTAAGTACCATGTTCAGTCATAGCCTTACCTCAGACTTTGTGCTCCCTGAATGGCACACAGCGATGGTTATCCCACTCCACAAAGGGGGAGCCACCACGGACCCCAGGAACTACCTCCCCATTAGCCTGACAAGCCTGGTCTGCAAGGCTATGGAATGTATTATCATGGAACTTATAAACAATGACATTGGTAATCTCCAAATTCTGGACCACACCCAGTTTGGGTTTGTAAAAGGCAGATCATGCCTCCTAAACCTGATAGACTTCTTTGAAGCACTCACCAAAGCCGCAGATGAGGGTAAGATGGTTCACACAGCCTATTTAGATCTCACCAAGGCTTTTGACACCATCCCCCACTCTGGAATTATAGATAAACTCACTAAACTATGTATAAATCCCTATGTCATAAGATGGGTTGCCAACAGGCTCACTGACAGAACCCACACTGTGAAAGTAGCAGACTCCAAATCTGACTTCACACTATTGACAAGTGGAGTACCACAGGGTTCAGTCCTGGGTCCTTTCCTGTTTGGTATCTACTTCTCTGAAGTACAGGCTAACACAGAAGGTCTTTGACTAATGAAGTTTGCAGATGACTGCAAACTAGGAGCCATAATCAAAACTCCTAATGACGTGGACATCCTACAAAAGGGCCTCACTGCGACAGATGCCTGGTGTCAAAGCCATGGCCTCAAGCTCAGTGCCAAAAAGCGCATTGTCATCCCTTTTGGTAAAAACTCTGTACCAATGGACTACCACATAAGCGATAGTCTACTTAACACTGAAAGTGTGATAAGAGACCTTGAGACATAGGTGAAAAGTAATCTCTCCTTTGACAATCACATCGCCACAGTAGTCAGGAAATCCTTCTACGTGGTACACCTCATCACAAAAGGTTTCTCAGTCAGGAAAAAAGAGGTCATTGCTCCCCTCTACTCATCACTCATTAGACCCATTATAGAATACAGAGTCCCTTTTAGTATGTAGCTCACAAGACATCTACAACAACTGGAAAGGCAGCAGAAATACCTCACAAAGAGGATTACTGGCCTCAAACAGATGCCCTACGCAGACCGTCTCAAATAACTCCAGCTTTACTCTGTCGCATATTGCCTACTCAGAGGTGATCTCTGCCTAACATACAAAGCTATGTCAAACCCAGATCAGTTGGACATGCTCCACATAAAGAAATCCCAATCCCTCCGAGCTACACGCTCTAGGGACCTAAACCTTGTCACCAGAATAAACAGAACATGCTGGAGGGATAGATTCTTGTCCCAGAGACTTCCCATATTCCAGAACAAACTACCTATCTATATCAAACAAAGCTCCTTATTAGCACTCTTCAAGAAAAATTTTGATGATTGGATGGGCGATAGGAAATTCACCCCGGGGATCACTTCTGTGGCTCTGCTCAACAGGGGCACAGGAAAATAATTTTCTTGAGTGGCAAAAGCCAGAGTACCTTTTTGGCTAGGCTTATATAGGTCCTAGGGCCAATAGCCTAGTACCCACCTATGAACCTATGAACCTATGAATGGCTGACCAGACTAGACCGAACCAAGATTGTTAACTTTTTAAAGTGATTTGCTGTTGGTTTTGTCTGTGTGAGGAGCAAAGTATTTGACAACTCCTAGCAAGTGTCATTTTCCTCTGCAATCCTGTCAAATTATAAACAGTTTCTACGCTGATGCATCCTAGAAAGTAAGAAAACTCCCTCATTTCCTTAACCACCTTTAATGCTTTTACTCAAGAGTGCAAAATTGGAATTGAAACACTGGGACCTTCCATAATAGTCTGAAAATGAAAAAAAAAACATCACGGCCATTAGGTTCAGTGATTGTTTGAACTTACAAACAAAAGCAAATTACTTAGATAACGGAATTACCAAAGTTCTATATTCAGAAGCTTCTGGATTACAGAATTATGAAATGTCATTCAATAACTAGCCTTTACACAACATCTTTTCACTGATGTCCTGAAAGCCTAAGCTCAAGACTTGTGGTCATGCTAAGTTGTAATGCCACAAAAGGCAACAAACTTCATATTATCAAGAAGGCACCATGGTGCACTGTCTGGAAAAATAGAGCTAGCATTTCTTACCTTACAGACAGCCTTTACGGCTTGTTCATAGATGACTGCTGGGAGGTGTGGACCTACTCTCAAGAGATGGAAGTCATGGGGAACGGGAAGGAGACATTCAAACTAAATTCATCTGCTAAGATATAGGCTACATCTGGAGGGACAGAATGGGTTTTATTATTGTGTATTAACATTGTTCAGAGTTGGAGTGCCATTAAGAATTCTGACATAGCTGAAAAAAGGATTTGTGGATGTCTTTGACAGAGGATTCAGTTTTCAGCTCCTACTTCACCTTTGTAGATTTGCTTTTATTTCAAGTACTTTCTTTAAATCCTTGTGTTTGTCTTCTGAGTATGAGGTTTTCAGTTTGCTTCTAAGGCTGGGAAGTTTTTCTCTTTTGGTGTGTAGCTTGTTTATACCAAGGTTCAACCACAGGCATTTCTTCTAGAACCTGGACCTGTATTTCTAATGAATGGGGATGGATGTTTTAATACAAGCATTAAAGTGAAAACAGAAACTCTCAACAAATACAGCAACATTTTTCTTCTGGGTCCTGGAGGTGAAGGGCCACTTTAGTCTTACCAGGTCAACAGTTACTTGCAGTAAATTTATCTTACAGAAATCCCTAATGATAGCTAGGTATTTGGATGTTATGAGTTGGGTCCTGATGATGAAAATCACTAAGTTGTTGTTTAGTCTGTGTGGGGATGGTACAAATACAGGTGCATAGCATGCCAAACAAATGTGGGCCCTGGTAATGGGGATCAGTATCAGATCTAGGAAGTTTGCACTAATAAAATCTAGAACACCTGATTGGCATGGTATGGTATCACTGCAATGGAACCATATTTCAGTGATGATGCAGATGTCAATAGTCTCCAGAGACACTGGAGTTTCTAGTGGGAGCAATTTCTTGTTCAGTCTTTTGGCAGTGAGCAAAATTACTTTCATGCCATGCTGACTTTATTTGGTTAAGATGGAAAATGGAAAAGACTGACATTGCATAAACAAAGCATCATAAGGTGGAGAAAGTATTAGCCAGTATACAAACACCTGAGGAGAAATATGCATCCCATCCCTAGCAAAGCAGGTAGGACTATCAACTATATCTTTCCACTAAGATAACCCCCCCCCCCACAATTGCACCAGAATCATTAGTGATAACATTAATAGGCTGCTGAAGACCAGTCTCACATACTCTAAAAGGCTTATCATGTATCTCTTCATATAAACCAAGCAGGTGTTTCACAAAATGCTTGCCCCCACACAAGCAATGATCAACTCATATGTTTATCTGGGCTGTAGGGACATGCGTGTTCTAGTGACATGTTGCAGCCTAACTCATGAGAGGCAACTCACTGTCACCCTCTTTTTGCTCTGCCTGGTGAATGATGCATGTGTATGTTTCACTGTGGAGTCTCCTGTGACTAAGACATTACCAAAGTCTTATGGGCTCAGATGGGCCAGCTAGATTGACAAATCAATCTAGAGTTAATGCATAAAGTTCATAAATCAGTACTAGACTAACTGCCCTTGTGAGTCATTTTAAGCATAGCCAATTATCCAATTTGAGAATCAAACCCTGTACCTTGTGTTTGTAACATGAACACCTTAACCATTATGCCAACCCCCTGCTACAGTTGAGTGATGGGTTGTGAGTGGTCACAGGAGTAGTTTTAATCTGCTGAGGCTTTAATACATTTTTCAAGTACTTCAGCATAAGATGATTTGTCTTTTACTGAGTGAAATATAGCTGTCGATGTTTTGTACTGACTTCATCTAAATTGTGTTTTCCATTGCAATTACGGTGACACTGAATACTTACAATAAATACCCCTTGAAATATTTACCAAATCTGAAAACTCTTTTTTTAATGATTCAGTGAAATTGTACAAAACACAAACATATAATGGCAAATACCTTTTCTACAGTGGCAAAGTGCAACAATTTAATGTCCCCCTGTCCTATTCTTATTTCTGTTTGCAGAATTAGTTTTCATTTTCTTCTATTTCCATTATACCTTCCTTTTTCGCATGGTAATTCCCATTTTCTTGTTTAAATTTATCTTGCATTAGGTTCCCCTTGTCTTTGGAGGTCCTTTATCCATGCTGCAGTGTTATCTAGCTTTTCTATTATTATTGTAAGCTGTGCCTTTCCTCAGTCTGGTCCTTCTTCCACTGGGTTAGTAGCCAGCCTTTTGTTACTAAAGCTCCCAATTTGTTGATCACTAGGTGAAGCTTTCCTAGTCTGCTAACAATTTTTCACTTTCCTTTCCCCTCCATAATTCATTGAAGTTTGGGAAAGCTTTCCTTATAATTACATCATAACAAAGATGTGGCACTACTAAAACTGAATCCACTGTTGTCCTAAACTGGGTTGGGATCCCCAGTTTGCTGGTCAGGTAGTATCGTCATCTCTCACCATGCATACAGATAACCTGTATGGTTCTTGGGAGTCTGGCTCTTCCTTTTACAAAAGTATTGACCTTTAATTATTGTGATGATGTCACTGGAGTCTAGGAACACTTGTACATTTTTGCCATTGACCTTGAGCAAACATTTCATTCGCCCGGCTGTGGTGCAGTAACAGATATCCATTTCTACTAGCAAAGTAGAAGCTCAGTTACAGTTCATTACCTCTCATTCTCCTATTGTATCCCTAGTTGCAAGAACAGGAATCTTTTGTCTATCTTCTCTACAGTATATGGATGCAAGTCCTTGTTTTCCACATCTAAACAAAGAATATGGAACAAAGTACCCATCACCTTATCACTAGACTTATGAAATTCATTTAACTCTGAAAAACAGGATGCTAATTAACACCCTTGCTACCAGAGAACTTCTAAACCAGGAAACTATTTGCCTCATAAGAGCTATAAGAGCTTTTTTTCCAAAATTATATTCTGAAAACACACTGCATTAGATATATAATGCCCAATGAATGGTATAAGTTACAAAAAATTTAAAATATGATACTTTGTTGGTAGCAATGGGATATACACTAGGGTTAGTATCAAGGGACTGTCTGTAGATGTTGATTTTAAAGTTAATATTTATGAAGGAAAAAACATTTTGTTTGCCAAAAAATATTAGTGTCATGGCCAAACAAAGGATAATACCTCTGAAAGTATGAAAGACAGATCCAAAATATCACTAAGGGAATTGTTCACCTCTTCAATAGCATCCCAATAATACAGGAGAAGAGGGGAGAGCAAACTGGTGTTTTGTGATATTGCTGAATCTATGCAAATCATGCATATAATAATTTCACAATATTTCAAAACAATATTAATCTGAAAAAACATTTTTGTTAGATGCAAATATTAGGGGCAAAAGTGTTACGTGATGAATTTAATTTAAATTGCCCTTTTAATATTCGTTTTAAGATGAATTAATGATGCAATTATAATTGCTTAATTATTTAATTGGTGTAATTTAGAACTGTTGGATGTATATATAGATGAATGTATTCTGTGTATGGTTGTACTCCTTGAATGCTGTTTCATAGCCAAGGCACTAGAGAATCGAATAAACCTGTTTTTTTGGCTACAGTGTGGTTTTCGTAGTTGGAATACTCATTTTGTGCTTTGTGTCGTGGTGTATTGTGGTGAGGAAGTGAGATGGCCAGTGATCCAGTAGTTAATATTCTACATATTTTTAGAGAGGATATCTTGGATTCCTCTCAACGCACATTAGATGGCTTCCTGAGGTCAAATTCGGAATGTGAGAGAGATTGTGAGAGAGACCGGAATGATAGATCGACGGGCAGTGGTGATGCGTTACCCTCGGTGGTATGGGAGAGACTGCTTGAGGAAACTTGAAGTAAATGTTCTCCTCATCCATTTGCCAATGTGGGTAAGCGTTCTACAGATTTGTCATCGGAAGTTACAATCTGAATTGATAAACTGGAACAACTTTTGAATAAAGAAACAGCTGCATACTATAATAAAACTAGCCTCCAGAGGTACTTGGACTTGGATATTACTCTACGGGGACTAAGAGCAGTAAAATATCCATCCCAACTGTTTGATTTGTCTTCTACAGAGGACAAATTATTTAAACAGAGATGGGAGAAAGCGGCAGGCCTGTGTTCTAGGGAATGGACTACCATCATGGTAGAGTGAGATAAGGTAAAACTGTTGAATATAAAAAAAGACATCAGTAATGTCTACAATAATCTAATGGCTAAACTAGAAAAGTCACGTATTGAGGCTTGTTTGCATGACATTCAAGAAAAACTGTGTATCTTTGAAAAAAAGTTAATGGAACAAAAACTTAATAAAATTAAGCGAGACCTACATGACTATGTAAATGGTACTGCCTTTTTTAGACAGACCAATCGCAAGTCACATTCAAGGGTCCGTTTTCGGGAAGGGGATGGACGGGTAAGAAGTGAAACCAGAAGTGAGGCATCTTCTAGTGACAATGGTAGAGGCATTAGTGATTATGAAGATGAGGGAGAATACCCACCCTTACCTGTTGCTAATAATGGACAATACATGCAAGACAATTTTCGTTCCCGAGGGGGGATTAATGGCCAAAGAAAGAGAAATCATCCAGACCGTGAACCGCAGAGAGGGGAACAACAGCGGCAATGGTGGAACAATAAGAGAAACAGATGTATTAACTGCTTTCATGTAAATACTGACTTAATTATTAATTTATCATGTTCGGAGAGTAATGGACATTTGTATACTGTGTTAAATCATGGTTTGAAGTTTGTGCCCACTGTGGTACCGAGATTATATGAATGCAAGATAGAATTATATAAGTTAGTTCGTAAATTGCATTTATGGTATTTTTTTAATGTTCAACATGAAACACAGTTAAATGTTGTAATTGAGCAGAGTGTATTTGAAAGCAGTAGTAACGATGATGAAAATATTTTGTGTAATGATTCGAGTCCTTTACCTCTTACAATAGTGAATTTAATGCATATTGCCCTATAGATACTTCTAATGTTATTATAAAGAGTAATTTTATTCCACCTATTAGTCATGAAGGTATTAAAAGCTTCAACTCTTTAGTGAAATTGATTTATTATTTAATGAATCTAACACTGAAAATATTTATTATAATTTGACAAAGAGTAAATGGTTGCCTTTGGTTGAATTTTCTAAACAGCATGATTTGGTGGTTAAACCATCAGACAAAGGTAACAGAATTGTGATAATGCATTACACTCAATATATGAAAATGTGTTTAGATTTATTAAAGGATGATAGAGTTTATGAATTAGTGAGTGTTAATAAGGTGGATGAAGTGAAAAAGAATTATATACATTTAATACAAAAGGGCTTGAGATTGGGTTATTGGACTGATGATGATGTATCGAATAAACTTATATATGAGGATACAGGATATGCATATTTTTACTGCTTACCTAATGTTCACAAGAGTTTGTCAACCCCCTCCGGGGAAACCTATAGTTTCAGCTAGTAATTATTTCCTACATAATGTAGAGGTAATTCTTCATAAAGTTTTACTAAAGGAAGTTATTTGTTTGCCTTCTTATATTCAGGATTCTTTTGATATCCGTGACAAAATAAAAAATATTAAGTGGTCAGAGGGAATGTATTGGATGAATCTAGATGTACAGATTCTCTATACTAACATCAGGCATGAATCAGGGATAGAAGCTTAGAGTAGAAAGAAGGGGGATAATCCATTAGCCCATTATATTATAGAACTAGTTAAATTTAGTTTGGAAAAATATTTTTGTTTTGAAAATGAAATGTACCATCAAGTGCAGGGTACAGCAATGGGCTCCCCTTTTGCACCCATGTATGCCAATATTTTTATGGGACTGTTCAATGGAGAATATATTTATACCAATAGATTTTATCAAAGATATGTGAAAATGTATTTTAGATTTATAGATGACTTGGTTTTCTTATGTGATGGGGGTAGTCAGTTTGTACAGCAATTCATAGATGAAATGCAATGAAATATATTTAATATTAAATTTGATGGTTTACAATATGGGGAGGAGATAACATTTTTAGATATAAGACTGGTAGGGAGACCTGGTAGAGGTGTCACCACCAGTGTCCATAGAAAATTTAATGAGATTAATCAGTTTCTAATGGGAACGAGTTGTCACCCCAAACACACCTTAGAATCACTTCCTTTTGGTAAGTTTTTAAGAATCTCGAGATTATGTACAGATGATGAGGTCTTTGAAAAAGAGTTGGTAAATACTGGAGTTATGTTTAAAAATAGGCAATATGACTCCAAAGTAGTAAAAAGGGATATGTTTCAAGTTCAGGATTTGAGATATGGAAGAAAAAAGGAATGGAGAACAAATAGTGCTACTATTAATTGTGTAAATTATAATAATAAGGATAGTTTTTTTATAGTTATGAAATATAATGTTTTAAGTGATAATATAAAAATATTATTTTGCATTATTGGGACTATTTGAAAAGATTTAATGAGCTAGAAAGGGTGACTAGGGATAGACCCATTTTTTTCTTATCAACGAGGGAGAAACTTGAAAGATATAATACTTCACAACAAATTTCAAAGACCTGATATTAATATATCATTTCAGCTAGAAAATAAAGGCATGGTGGCTTGTAACAGATGGATAGGTTGTAAACATATAGTGAGAACATTTTTAAAAATTATTGAAATTCCTTTTAAAGTAAGTGGAGATTATAATTGTCATACAGTTGGGGTGGTGTGGTGTATGTTATAAGGTGTGCTTGTAACTTGTTCTACATAGGCCAAACTAAAAGGGCCTTTAAAATAAGGTTGCTGGAACATCTCAGAGATATCAAGGCAGGAAAAATAGAAAGTCCGTTGGCCCAACATTTTAAAATCTGTCATGGGAGGGACCATGAAATTTTAGCAGCAACAGTTTTGGAACAAGTACATGGGGTGAATGAATTAGATCTTAAAAATAAACTTTTGTACAAAGAGGCATTATTTATTTTGAAATATAAGACTTTAAAACCCAATGGACTTAATGCAGATTGTTGTTGGAAAAGTGTTATGTGATGAATTTAATTTAAATTTCCCTTTTAATATTTGTTTTAAGATGAATTAATGACATAATTATAATTGTTTAATTATTTAATTGGTGTTATTTAGTACTGTTGGATGTATATATAGATGAATGTATTCTGTGTACAGTTGTACTCCTTGAAGGCTGTTTCATAGCCGAGGTGCTAGACAATCGAATAAACCTGTTTTTGGCTACAGTGTGGTTTTCGTAGTTGGAATACTCATTTTGTGCTTTGTGTCATGGTTTATTAGTATCAAGGGACTGTCTGTAGATGTTGATTTTAAAGTTTATGTTTATGAAGGAAAAAATATTTTGTTTGCCAAAAGAAATTAGTGTCATGGTCAAACAAATTGTAATACCTCTGAAAGTATGAAAGACAGATCCAAAATATCACTGAGGGAACTGTTCACCTCTTCAATAGCTTCTCAATAATATGGGAGAAGAGGGGAGAGCAAACTGGTGTTTTGTGATATTGCTGAATCTATGCAAATCATGCATATAATAATTTCACAATATTTCAAAACAATATTAATCTGAAAAAACATTTGTGTTAGATGCAAATATTAGGGGCAATATGGTGAGCCTTAACACAGCTCCGTTTGTTCACCTGTAGGTCAGACAGCTTTTATGAAATTTGTGCAATTATAAAAATATTGGTAACAGTCATAAGTGCTTTACCGAAAGAAAATTTGCTTCTCAGATTGTCACCACATTGCCCACAATGTTTTAATATCATTTTCACCAACACCCATGCTTGAATACACCACTCCCAACATAAGAGTATCTCACTCTGTTTTTGCATTATTAATATAAAGATGGAAATGTGTTCTATTTTTTTATAACTTTTAGTAAAGAATCCTTCACAACTCTAGCTCTAGACATCCCATGCCGACCATTTCGCTATCATGCTTAGCAAATCATGTCAGCTTGCAGACAAATTATTTTATATATGTAACTTTACCATTACTTCAGAATTTAGACAGTGAGAACAGTGATGAGTATACTTAATTCAGGAGTACAGTGAAGATGAGTACACTCTTACAGGATACGCAGGAACTCTACATTCATGACGCTATACTCTTGTAGGAAGCAATGAGTTTAACATCTCTTCATAATATAATACTCTGTCATGCAGAGTTATGAACTCATCAGAATTCTGTGGTTCAACTTGATATGCCCACCTTTTGACAGTAATGGAAAATGCTCTCTTAAATCTGACTATAACTAAAATTTCTAGTGCCATTTCTTTAATGCTATGTCCTCTTGGAATAAGACAGTATTCTGCGGTATGTTTCAACTCACATAGCTGAGTTCTTTTGAAAAGATTCAGTCATGAAACATACAGAATTGTATCTCGGCAGTTACACCTTCCCTGACCAGTAGGCTCTTCTTAACCTTATCAAAAACCAAAAAGGCAGTAATAGCAATATCCATGTGTGCCATAAGGGCTCAATCTATCAGATATGAGTTAATATGTGAGCCCATACTGAGTGTTCAATACCTCCTGAATAACAGTCATTTGCAAAGTGACCAAATGGGCCTCCAAGCCTTTCTCAGAATTAAGCTGCTTTAATGGGGAACCACCCTCTGCTGAATCACTGACTTAACTAGCACTACACACACACACACACACACACACACACACACACACACACACACACACACACACACACACGCACACGCACACGCACACACACACACACACACACACACATCAGAAATAAAAAAAAGAATTAAAATGGAACAACATGAAATTAACTAGGCAGGCTGGTAATAAAAATGAAACAGAGAGGAGAGGGATGTGCTTAGCAAATGGGACATTTCTTTTGCTTAAAAAAACTTGTGATCTTGGAGTATATAGGATCTATAAGATAATGTGGGATCATCAAGGGGGTATTGGAGCTAAAGATGGAAATATTTTGGTATGTAAAATGATAAAAATAGAGTGGAGCTAGCAAGAAGGCAACATGTGGTCAGCAGAGAGAAAGGAAGTAGGAGAAAGGTAGAGTACAAGAGAACTTCTGCATGTGAGTAGAAGCTGGGCTAGTGATGAGTTGCACAGTAATGGGAAAAAGGAAATGAATACAGTTATGACAAAGTGAATCCAAAGTAGAAGAACAGGGACAAATAGGATTAACAAGAGATGAAGAGGTGACAGTGACAAGGTGGCTAAGCAGAAAGTGACATCATAAGAAAGGTAGGAGGAAGCTAGGCAGAGAGGGGAGCAAGGAACAGGACAATGGAAATGGATGGTACACAGGTAAAGAAGAGATGAAATGATAACAGCTAGATCACAGAGAGTTAAACAGCAACAGTCAGTGAGGCAGAAATGTTAGAGATGGGAAGAACAAGGACGTGGGCTATTAAGTGACCAAAGTGAGAGTGAGCATACGGAGAGGGAAGCTTATTTTTATGAATGGAAAGCTAGACCCAAGGAAATTAAGAGTCATAACAAGAGGAAACAAGGGTGATAATATTACACCAAAATTGGTATTCTTGTTCAAACATACCAAGAGACAGAATGAGGTGACAAAGGTGGTCATCATAGGTGTGCTGGGGACGCAAGCAGTCAGACATCTATGCAGCAGAGACCAGCCAGTTAAATAGTGTTCTATGTTTTACTTCATGACAGATGACCATTAGATGTCCTCAAGACCTCTCCTCATTCACTAGGTCTACCAGGTAGTCCTTCCACCCCTCTCCCTGACTAGGTCTAACCTGTGCTCAAGGCAAGTAAGGAGATTCGTGCTGCTAGTGCAACACCGTATTGTTTATCAAGGAGCTTTTTTATTATTCCCTTCCTTCGGTCCCCTGCGCATATCCACTGTAAGTCTGGGAGAGGATGCCCAGTGGAAAAGTATTTGCATGTCATCCACTTCCACGATGACATAGCCAATGTACCCTGCCTATTCCAGCTTTAGGATACCACTCCTCAGGGTGTTACCAGCCTCTAGCAGGGATTGACCAAGATGTGCACCCAACTGTGCACCCTCTCCTTGTCAGTGTCTCAGATTCCCAAGCTGCTAACCGAAACAAGATGGCCTGGGCCATAGTCAAGGCTTTATCCTTCTATGCTATGATATGGTCTGCAAAAGAGACAGTTTAAGTGCTACCAAGAAGTGTCAGAGTGGAAAGATTTCGTAACAGATGTTTGGAGGTACCATACTAAACAAACATGGTACCTGTATCAACATGCAGCACATTAAGGCAGGTCAGATTTAGGATTAAAATGATTGTTTGCACCAACTGACCTGAGCTTGGAATGGACAGAATGAATGAACAGAACTGACAGAAGGAGCAACAATTGCCAGGGACAAACTCAGTGTTAGTCCAGAACTGATGGTGTTGTTCCAATGTGATTTGGAAATGTACACCTAAATATTTGTAAAGAAAAGTTAAGGGAAGTAAAAACTAATTTCTCCTTGTATGGAAAGCTAGCCAAATTGAAATTGTTGAATAATACCATTGTGAAATTAACCTAATATCAGTTCATTGTGAATGCCTCAATATACACATTTTCCTTAGCTCTGCTTTGTGTACATGTTTAATTCAGTTCAGTGTACAATGTGATAACTCAGACTTCTTTTAATCTTAATCATGGTACTGCTAATTGCAATAGCAGGTATTTGTGTGTATGCTGTGTACTAAAGTTTCCTTTATGCTGTGGTGATTTGCAGTGACAGATAACGTCAGTATGGATTAATTAGTGTGCTGTATTGGAAGAATCAGATGAAAGGTAGCAGCTTTATAGGAAATGGATCTTCCACAAAATTGATCTCTGAATGTGTGTATATCAACAGCTATGATCTTATCCTCCTGACTTTCTTCCCGTATCATTTAGCGAACTTAATGGAGTACATACGAATGGCACTTTCTCTCAAGGTTATACAGTACAAATGCTCTACTTCATTTATCTTTTCTTCTTAGCTGAATACTGATTTATTCACTACTGCAGGTTTTTTTTCTCTAGCATGCGAATTTATTTTATGGTGTGCTTTTCTTTCTGCCTCAGTATATCTGGAGTCATATATTTATTAGGTTAATTTTGGTTTATATTAATGCATTAGCACAGCTGCCATAGCTGCTGCTGCTTTATTTTTACTAACTTAGCCAAAGATTCCTAATTTTCACTGATGCACTATTCATATTTTAATACAGTCAGGTCTGTTTTCCAAAATATTTTGGAACTGAGACTAGTTTTAATCTTGTGCAGATTATATAGGATGTCATTTGGCCTAAGGACCTCAGTTTTAGCATTCTGCACTGTTTACACCCGAAACCGAGGATTTAGACTGTTGGCTGAATTTATTATATGTGTTTGATAAAAATAAAAGTACAAAAGTACAGGCAATGTGTATTTGTAAACACTGACTTAAACAAATAGATATGCCTTCAGTTGTTCTTTTTCCTCATTTCTCATTTACAGTCAGTGTATTCAAATCTTATGTGTGCCTTACAGAATTGGCCATCTAAATCAATAAACACTCTATTCTAAACAATCTTAATGTATTAACATGCAGTCAAATTTACTTCCAAATTGAGCCCTTCCGGATGTAATGTGCCATAATTAAGAATCATTTTGCTCTCCAAATTAAGAAGCCTTTTGTTAATGTTCCCCCCTCTTCTCATAAAGGGACGTCCTATCACATTAAATGTTAGTGAATCACTTGACCCACCATGCACTGTGCAAAAATGTTCAGTTACAGGACTATTAAAATAGCAATTACGAATACCTCCCATGCGCTCTAACCAATGTACCTTCACCATTCTTGTGATTTTGCCTATACACCATTTAACTGTAAGGAACATGTAACATTTTTATACAGATAACTTTTCTTAAATTATATGGTAAAATGGCAATTATTGAAAGCACCAGTAGGGGGCACTAGGTATAAATATAAGTTCAGTTTTATGATTGTTATCCTTGAAAGGTGAAATGCCGAGGTACTGGATTTATTTATTTATTTCCAGTTTGATGATCGGGGAGGTCCATTGGTTCAAGGAGCCCGTTTTCAGTGGAGGCCCGTGGAGAAAAGCTCCATATTACATAGTAAAAATAGTACAATTTAAATTGTAATATTATATAATAAAACTAAGCAAAGTATAACAGCAAAATAGATGAATATGTTGGGCAAGAGTAAAGAAGTTTGAACCTGAGTCTGGGTTGGCTGTTTGTTGTTGTTGCTTTTTTTTTTTTTTTTTTTTTTTTTTTTAAGGAGATTGTAACAAGCAGAAAGTATAGGCAAGAAAGAAAGTGTGAGGATGGCAGCAGGTGAACACAAACAGAGACACACAGCAGGTAGTGACACAAATGGGGTGAGTGAGAAGCAGAGCAGGGAGACACTGACAGAGGGAGGACAACTGCTGGTGGGGGAACTGGATTGCAAACTAGGGAGGGAAGTCACAGACAAGGACAGAGAATATCATGATGTTGGATATAGTGGAGAGATAAATGAAATACTGCACAATGTCACACCCAGCCTGAAATCAGCCACGTCTGCAACCACCTTAATGGCTGGGCCCAGCCACTGATGGCCTGCTGGTCAGTCCCAGATAGCTGTGTGACTCTGCCAGCCACATGAAGATGCATTTCAGGCTGTCAATGTGGGTATCTAGTCACTGGTCTACCAAGGCTGTCACCAGGCCTTCTACTGTTTGCAGATGATATATCATGAGTATTCTGTTAGAGAGCCTACACCACAGTGGAAACAGACCACCAGAGGGCACCAGAGAGGCCTCCAGATCACCTACTACTGGATAACCTACATCACCCAGCAGACAAAGTGGCCTAGAGACAGCTGGAGCCCATCAGATGATGAGATGGTGGGTGCAAGGTGTGGTGGCCACCTCCAAACCAAATTCACTTCCATGGCATACACTGCATGAAACATGAATGTAAATATAGAGAAACAAAACAATAGTGGACAAATAAAAACTAAAATGAGATCAGTGACAGAGAAAAACACAAAAGCAGGTATCAGTAATGTGCACTTCACTGATTGGCACTAAGTCTCTGGAGGAAGAAAATGTTATTGACTGGCAAATGGAGCAAAACATACAGACCAGGCAAAAGGGTAGTATAGAAGCATGTGTGGGACAAGGGACAAGATTAAATACCAAGTAACTATGCTGCCCCACTCCCATTAGTATGGCAACTGAACAATGCATGATTTACAGAGAGTGCCACAAGGGCCTTGAAAGTTGGAGTAAACAACCTCAGGAGCCTGAAAGTGCTCCACACAAAGAAGCATCCATTAGATGGCAGATTTGGCCTACCAAACAGTAAGTTGCGTAGCACCATGCTGACTTTGCCATGGAGACAAATCCACAGATGCCAACATACAATACACGTAGTCCACAGATAACTGGTAGCATTAATGCACCATGACGTAGGGCAGACAACATTAAACATCAATTGACAACCTGTGAGATGCATGCTTATGTGTAATTGGAAAAGTAAGACAGGTCAGACTGATGAGGGTGCCATGTATAAAAGCAAAATTAAGGACATGGTAATGTAGGAAGGTCAACAACCAGGTCTGAAGTAGACAATGACACCTAATATGGTAATGGAAACACCATTGTAAGCCCAGGCACCATCAGCATGCCACAAATGGGAATTCCTGAAAGTAGGATGAATTGTCAGCTTATATGGACAAGGTATGTGACACACAAAGCCTGACAAAAATGTATCTGCAATGGTTGAACTAAGTAGCAATTATTCAAAAATGGACCATGAAGCAAGTGTCAAAGAAATATCTAGCTATAACATCAATGGTATAAATGTACCCCATGTCTGAATAGTCGTTCTTTGTGCCACTGGCAAATCAACTTGTTTTTGTCTGTCTCACTGGAAAACAGAAAATAAATATAAAAAAAAAATGATCATGATTCACATGAAATGCATATGGATGAGCACTTGGCAATAGTTTATTGAACACAGATAGGTATAGGCTGTTGACAGGGTGCATGTCACATTGCAATTTTACTGTGTGGTGTCCTATTGAAATGTCATTTGGACTTATCCTCTAATATTGGGTTATGCACCTTATGGTGGTCATCATCCCCATGGATGGATATAGACTACAGCTGTTGTTGCATATGTGATGTGTTTGCTCACTGACCATAGCTGTATATCCAGCTTTAGAGGTTGAGACATGGCACCTTAGGAGAGAAACTGCCTACAGAAATTCTCCCATGCAGAAATGGAACTGCTAATACTTGCCCACAGTAAGCATGGATGGTGAATGCTGGAAAGAGATAGGAATGACCAGACTTTCTGTTACTGTGTGTGGAGTGAGATGGTGTTTGACATGAATGTTGTCAGTGCCACCAATGAGACAGTTAACCAGGTCTGCCAGATGGTCAGTGATGTGATTCTGCATGTCCGCCAGAAGGTCCACCTCACTGTACAAGACAGGATGGTAATTGGTGGTGGTCTGCCATTATAGTCTACCCTGACTGTCATGAAAGAGCATGTATTTTCTTTGACTGTGGAGATGGAAAGGACCTTGACACCTGGCAGAGCCCTAGATATGGGAGCAGAAGTGAGTTTACCATCACACAACTCCAGTGTTTATGCACCAGGTTGGTATTACATTAATTCAGTAACACACTTTAGAGGCATACATGTGCCATAAGCTCAGAGATACTGAGCTCCATCATCTCTCCTCTGCAAGCACATCTGGGATACAGACACAAAGGCATGCCATGCAAGGTACATTTGTTTAGAATCTTTCTACCAGGTATCAGTAACATTGGTGCATCACCGGGTGGTGGGGAGTGTCACATATTAATAATGTTGCACATGTGTGCTTATTTGTCTCCTTTCACATGTGCTGCTGTTATGGAGTCCACCACCATGGTACAAGGCATGCCTTGATGTTGGTGCTACATTAGACATTAATAATGATGGCACCCTTATGGTAGAACAGTCTGAGAATACAATGCCACTTCTGGCAACAGTCACTCTGAAGGGCACACTACCATCACAGCTCTGTTGTCTATGGAACTTCCTCCCACCACTTCAGAGCCATTGGATGGACAGATTATACCTGGCACACCACTCTGAGTACAAGCTCATCCCCTGCCCATGCACTTGCAGTGCGCAAAGGTGCATCCACAGAACGTGTGGACAAAGTTCAGGAGCAGAAGGATAGTGTCTGTCACTGATACTCCTCTCCATCATTGCCTGACATGGGTGCCATTAGAGATATTATATGATGGATATGCAGGGCAATCATCCAGACAAAGAAGGATGCCACTGCAATGGAAAAGATGATTGGTGTAATGCATGACCTGTGTGACAAAGAATGAGAGGGTTATCAATACATAGCCCATCTCACTGGTGTTTTGGACAGACACTTAGGTGCCATCACTGCCACTATGGGTCCTTCTGTCACTGCACACTGGGGATGATGCCATTACCCTGGCAACAGCTCATCTGCTCTCACTGTGAGAAAAACAGAAAGGGTGGTGTGGTCTCATTCACGCACTGCTACCACCTCCACGGATAGCATTGGCCATGTGCCTGGTGTAGTATGGCAGTGCTACCAACACAGACAAGGACTATGTGGTGGTCAGGCACATGCCATGTACAGGAGGGGACAGTCTGGGGGTTCATTGTCATCCCTGCCAGTGTGTGTGTGTGTGTGTGTGTGTGTGTGTGTGTGTGTGTGTGTGTGTGTGTGTGTGTGTGTGTGTGTGTGTATCTGTGTGTGAGTGTCACTAACATTTCTCTTATGAATCACTACTTCCTCCCTACACAGTATACCCAGCTCCTCCAAGTCCCCAGGCCATATCACATACCTACTTACACATCTTTACTTAACTCCCTCAGCACTGTTCCCATTGCTGACTCCTGCCATTGTGCCACTCTCCACCTGTGCATATGATGACTACTGTTCATTGTCCTCTCAGCTGCGTTATATGGGTATGTAATGTCTAATACACAGTTTTCCCAGTCAATGCACTGTAGAGAATAGCTAGGGGAGTAGTACTGCATGCATCATTTTTAATCTTTGTTGTGTCTAATCTGGCATATAGTTGTGGATTACATACCTCCTTCTTTTCAGAGTTTCAGTGTATTCTGTCCTCCACCGTCTCACTTTGTCTTCTGTCACAGCTGGCTCCTCCAACATCTCCTCAACTGGCATCTCCTTCACCTCTGGTGTTAGTCTTTCAGTGATATCTGCTGCATTAACTGTCTCTGTATAATCACATGCAGAATTGCACAGACAGCAAATGTACTACTGTGGGTGTCTGCAGCATACTGCAGCATGCCACAAGATGAAATCATGCAGTAGAAGTGGGCCTTTTTCTGTCTGTACATATGCTTGATGATGTTTCCTGTCTGAGACAATGTGATGCTGTGCTGCATAGCAGGCATGGTCTGTGAGTTGCATATTGATGTTATGGACCATCGATCCAGGAAATATATGACGTGCCTAATTGGATGACCCTGAGGAATCTCCCAACTATGATTGCTGGTATTGTTTGGATGTGTGCGAGATGTGATGTGGACATTGTGAGGACTGCCTGGATGGTGTATCTTACAGATGATGTACCAGTGTCTATGTGGCCAAGACAGAGTCATGTTAGCAATGCAGGGTCAGTCAACAAGCTATAACACACCTAGAATGTCCCTTGATGGTCATCAGAAGGCACTAGTAGCAAAAATGGACAAAGCTATACCTACTTTGATGTCCTAAGGGATTGTTATTCTATATGTCTCATATTATTTAATGCGAGAATAGCTGCTGTATGTGCCACTGTCCATTTGACAGCAGGTGACTTTGCCCCTGTCATAGGAGATGGTATGTTAGGCTTGGACAGATCCTTCCGTGACTTGAAGGGTGTTAGCATGCACCACCATGGACACTAGCTGTTAGTGGAGGGCTTAACATGCACTCACAGCTATGACAATACCTAATATCATGGTACATTCTCTCTTCCTGTTCACCAACAAATCACAGTTTACGAACTTCCTTGTGGCCATGGCTGACCTTGGAATTTTCAAGGAGTTCTGAAACACTCTGCCATATTATTTATCCTCATTTGAACTCACAGTGAATCTGATTTCCATGTCATTATATGGTCATTAGTATATGATGCTGACTACACAATTCATGCATCAATGCTACTTTTGCCTGCAAATCAACCCCATCTTGTGCACTGTCATGGTTCATTCCACTTTGCCTAAATTATTATGTGGTTGTTTCTGAATCCTGGGGGTAGTTTGATGTTGACAAAAAGCTAATAAATTATTAACAGACAAATGTTTTGAAGATTACTACTCCTGAGTAATGTCAACATACACATTCAAATGAATGTTCATAAGATGGGTAATTTAAGCATACAGTTGCAACAAGTCATTATATTACATATTGTGGTCTCATCAACAAAAATCATCTGAGCCAATCACATGATAAGAAGCACCCACTGAAAAACAAACATATTAAGTATGATATTCTGAAATGCATCTACTATTGATAATTTATTGATAAGATGCAGCCATTGAAACACAAATATACTGAGTACCATAGTCTAATATGTATCCAGCATTAATAAGTGGAATACAGTACTCATGTTTTGTTTGATTGAACATGCTTGGGTCTCCAAGACAAAAATTAAAGCGGGTGGATTTGGCATTATGCTTAAGGTCTTTGCCTTATAGACGCAAGGTTAAAAAAAGTTTCATTCTGACCTCAGGTTATTGACCTGGCTTATAATGGTCCTTCAGGGCAGTTTACCTAGTATTCACCTCTAAATATTTCCTGTTAAAAAGCTAATAAAGCAGGAAAGGGAAAAAATGGGCAGAACAAGTTAGTACATGCTTTGGTTAGATATGCTAAATTTTACAAATCCAAACTGAAATAGGATGGGTAACTGAATTTTAATGCTAAAGCAATCCAGCAAATTTACTGCAATAAAAATACAAATCAAGTATTATAATGGATATTTGAAAAGATAATTAAAGATATTTAAAATTCAAGGAAAAGGAAAAGAAGCATGCTCTCATACTCTGGGTATTTTTTGTATTCCAGAATAAAACTCTTGAATGCTTAGAAGGGGTTATATAAAGTCACAAGATCAATAAAATAAAATATGAATTCATAAGAAAGACATTGGTTCAGACATACAAGGCCATGTCAAACCCAGAGCTGTTGGACATGCTACCCTTAAAGAAATCCCAATCCCTCAGAGCCACATGCTCCAGGGATCTAAACCTTGTCATCACAATAAACAAAACATGCTGGAGGGATAGGTTCCTGACCCAGAGACTCCCCAGACTCTGGAATAGATTGCCCATACATGTCAAGCAGAGTGCCTCTTTGGTCCTCTTCAAAAGGAACCTTGACAATTGGATGGGAGAAAGGAAATTCACCCCGGGGATCACGTCAGTCGCCCTGCTAGACAGGGGTCCAGGGAAGTAAATAGTGTGGGAAGAAATAGCCAGGGAATTGTTATGGCTAGGCTTGTATAGGCCCTAGGGCTGATAGCCTAGTACCAACCTATGAACCTATGAACCTATGAAAATTTGAAATACATTGATACTGCACCCAAAATATTTTAAATATGGTATCCACTAGCAATAAAAAAGTATTGTATAGCCATATTTGTAACTATTTTCAGTGAATATATTTTAATTAGATGATGACGAACCACACTGCTCACTCTGCCATTTTGTTTTCTAAAATTCTAATTATCTACTTCACCACCCTCATGACAGAGACAATGTTCTGCAAAACTCTATGAGAACTAGTGAACATATGGTTGATACCCATAAAAGCCAATACAGAATTGCTAGTAATTTAATGAAACAGATAAATGCTGCAGTCCCTGCACTTAATGGTACTACTGACATTCAAGAAATTCTATTAAAAATGCTGTAAATGTTTTTTTTTTTTTCAATACCAGTGTATAACATATGATCTGGAGCCTATTGATTATACAATGTATGGATTTGTTAATAAACTTTCTCAAATCATCTAGATGAAGCACTTAATATCAAAGGAACTTGGGCTGTAATGGAGATCTGGTTTAAAGTGGCAGAAAGCACCCCTGCACTACCAGGCTATAACTCATTCCACACCTTTTGACCATGAAATATGGACCATAGCTCCAAAGGAAGTGGTGTCTCCATATTCATAAAGGATAAGCACACCGAGTCCAGACTAGTAGCCCAGCATAACGCATCTGAGATACTTCAGGTACAACTAACATTGAATAAGATGATGATCCAGGTCATAGCCTGCTATAGGTCCCCAACCATGTCCCTAGACTCTCATTTCATGTTCCTAAGCACCCTGGAATCTATCAATGTCCAACCCAACACTCTCATACTAAGAGACTTCAACTACCCCTCCAACAACTGGGAGAACTACTCAAGCACCAATACACCAGCCCAATTCTTCCTGGAATTCATCAGTTCCAATGCCCTGGACCAGCTCATTCTGACCCCCACTAGAGGAAGCAACATCCCTGACCTGGTTATTACTAACATGGGCAAGCATTGCTCTACATCAATAGTCAATTCCTCCCCGGTCAGCTCTGACCATAAACTAATCACCATGAAATCCACATCTCACCTACACCCCCTGTAAAGGTAACCACCTTGAAAAACGTCTCCATAGCTGACTTTGGGGTCCTAAAAACAGAGGTGGCTAACTTCACGACACCCATGCCAATGGAAAATTGCTGCATGACAGCCAAGTCATACACCAGTGCACTGTACGAACATGTACATAAATGCATGGGACTAGCCATACCCAACAGAACTAAGACACTCTCCTCCAAAAAAAAAGAAAGCCAATCTGGTGATCCCCTGCCATTAATAAACTCCGCAACAGAAGGAAGAAACTGTTGCAGAAAAAGGTGAAGTCCCAAGGCTGAAAAATTCCCTTATTAGCCTCAACAAAAAGTTGAGATCCCTCATCAAATCTTCTAAAGCCAGCTATGAAGGCAGAATTGTGGCAGACACTAAAAACAATCACAAAGCCTTCTATAGTTATATCAAGAACCTATATGGCAATACCCAAATTTGCTCTGAGTTAATGCACAATAGTACCTGCTATACTGAAGCAACAGATATTGCCAACATACTGGCTGACAGATTCAGTGCCAACTTTACCCCCCTAAAGGACAAATCACAATACCAGAAGAATGTCAGGCACCCAGTATTACTGCAGCACAGGTTAAAGCTGCATTGTCCAAGGCCAAGAATATAGCTTCCATGGGACCCAATGATATCCTGGCTGTGTCCTACATGAACTACAGAGTGAACTGGCACCACATCTGTGTGCCCTGTTCAGTCACAGCCTCACTTCAGGCTTTGTCCCTACTGAATGGTGCACTGCTACAGTCATCCCTCTCCATAAAGGGGAAGAAACTACAGACCCCGGGAATTATCTCCCCATTAGCCTGAAAAGTCTGATATGTAAGGCTATGGAGTGCATCATCATGGACCTGATTAACAAAGATATAGGAAATCTCGAAACTCTAGACCCCACACAATTTGGCTTTGTGAAAGATGGATCATGCCTGCTCAACCTGGTTGACTTCTTTGAGTCAGTAACCAGGGCTGTAGATGAAGGTAAGGCAGTACATTCAGCCTACCTCGATCTGGCCAAGGCCTTTGATACCATTCCTCACTTGGGAATTATTGATAAACTCACCAAACTAGGCATCAAGCCCTATATCACTAGGTGGGTTGCAAATTGGCTCGCAGATAGAACACACAGTGTGAAAGTAGTAGACTCCAAGTCAGACTTCTGGCCAGTCACGAGTTGAGTCCCACAGGGATCAGTCCTGGGTCCTTTCCTGTTCGGCATCTACTACTCAGAAGTCCATGCCAACACAAAGGGACTCTGGCTGACCAAGTTCACAGACAACTGCAAGCTGGGAGCCATTATTAACTCCCCATGTGATGCAGAAATCCTACTGAAAGGCCTCACTGAGACCAATGACTGGTGTCGAAACCATGGCCTTAAGCTTAACGCCAAAAATGGGTCATCATCCGCTTTGGTAAAAACTCAATTCCAACTAATTACCTTATCGATGGGAGCCCACTGAACACTGAAGAAATTATAAGAGATCTGGTTACACAGGTTGACAGCAACCTCTCCTTCAACCACCGCATTGCCACTGTGGTCAGAAGGAAGAAACTGTTGCAGAAAAAGGTGAAGTCCCAAGGCTGAAAAATTCCCTTATTAGCCTCAACAAAAAGTTGAGATCCCTCATCAAATCTTCTAAAGCCAGCTATGAAGGCAGAATTGTGGCAGACACTAAAAACAATCACAAAGCTTTCTATAGTTATATCAAGAATCTCTATGGCAATACCCAGATTTGCTCTGAGTTAATGCACAATGGTACCTGCTATACTGAAGCAACAGATATTGCCAACATACTGGCTGACACATCTCATTACCAAGGCTTTTGCTTCCAGGAAGAAAGAGGTCATTTGTCTCTGTCTACTCTTCCCTCATTAGACCAATCATTGAGTATAATACCCCATTTGGCATGTACCTCACTAGACACCTGCAACAGCTGTAAAGGCCACAGAAGTACCTCACAAAGAGGATCCTAGCATTAAACACATGTCCTACACGGACAGACTCAAAAGACTCCAGCTATTCTATGTCTCATATCGCCTACTTAGAGGTGATCTTTGCTTGAATTACAAAACCATGTCTGATCCAGCTCTGTTTGAAATTCTACATCTAAAGAAATCCCAATCCCTCCACACCACACACTCCAGAGACCTTAACCTCATTACCACAATCAACAGAACATACTGGAGGGACAGATTCCTCACCCAGAGACTGCCCATGCTCTGGAACAGACATCCCATACATGTCAAGCAGGGCACCTTGCTGTCCCTCTTCAAGAGAAATCATGATGAGTAGATGGGTAATAGAAATTTCACCCAGGGGATCACTTCAGTGGCTCTACTTGATAGAGGCACTGGGAACTAACGTCAGGCAGCACAATACCAGGGCACTTCTATGGGCTAGGCTTGTAAAGGCTCCAGGGCAGTTAGCCTAGTACACACCAATGAACCTATGAACTTACATGTTTTTTAATAATTATGTATGTCACATTCAAGGCTAATGATGCATTTTCTGTCACTATAACTTCTTTTATTTTTAATTTTCTAAAACCTTACCCGAATATTATTTGTTGCTCCATTATTTTTCAATAATTTCCTCAGTGAAATAGCTTAAATAATAATATTTTCAAACTGTCTTAGATAAATAAACATTCCTTTGGTTCTACTATCTCGAAAGTTGTATTCCATAGTGCAGCCTTTGGTTGAAAATTACCTAACTCTGCATGCAGAAATCTGCAATTCCTTTATCAATGTAGCTGGAATATTTGCACAGATACAATGTCTGGCACACAGTAAGGCTTACCATAAGGTAGAAGCCTTAAAATGGCCATTTTCTTCCTCATAATTAGCCTTTCCAATTCTTAGACTGCTAGCAGGGGCCTAGGTGAAGAAGGCAGTCTCACAAACAGAGCTACAGGATAATGTGGCACTCCAAGGGAGTGGTTAATGGAAATTACCAATGTGATCAACCCTTAAAATACCAGTGACTAACAATTTATGCTTCTGAGCAGTTCAGAGAATCATTGAGTCACATAAAATTTCACTGCTGAAGGAAAAAGTGACTGTCATAAATCAAGGTCACCCATTCACTGTTATGAGAGTAGTCACATGGCAGGAGAGTTCAAAGCAAACATGGGGTAAAGGACGAGAGTTACTATGTTTGGACATGTGTACAAGCGTCTACAGCAGCATAGTGTGTGTGTGTGTGTGTGTGTGTGTGTGTGTGTGTGTGTGTGTGTGTGTGTGTGTGTGTGTCAAAGAAAACATGGGGTGAAGGGGGGAGCTACTGTGTGTGAAAATGTGTATGACTGTGTACAGCAGCATGTGTGTGTGTGTGTCTATGTGTGTGTGTTTCAAAGAAAACATGGGGTGAAGTAGGGGTGTAATTGTGTTTAGACGTGTTTTAGTGTCTGCAGCAGCATAAATGAAGCTATATGTGTGTTTGTGTGTGCGTGCGTGTGTGTTTTAAAGAAAACAAGGGGTGAAGTAGAGGTGTAATTGTATGTAGACATTTTTTAGTGTCTACAGCAGCATAAATGAAGCTGTGTGTGTGTGTGTGTGTGTGTGTGTGTGTGTGTGTGTGTGTGTGTGTGTGTGTGTGTGTGTGTGTGTGTGTGTGTGTGTGTGTGTGTGTGTGCAGGTTCCTTTGCCAACAAAAACAAAATGCATGGGCTGCTAGGGAGAACATTACTGCCATCAGGTCTGACAGTGCTAGTGCTGGCTAGTGTGTGATTCAGAGATATTCTAATGAGCTGATAATAAGGTCGTTCTCACTGCGACCATGACTGTCAGTTAACTGCATTTTTTCATCATTATGGTAATTGACTGGTAATCATCTGTAGCATGAAGTAAACCATTCTCTGAATTCCAGGGAATGTTTGTGTCTTTTGCTGGCAGCACAGGGTATATTAACAACCCAGAAAGCAAAGGGTTGGTCACAAAAGTAGGCTAGGGCAGATATCTGTAATATTACCTTTGATGGGGATGGGAGTTATAGTCACCCATGGCTATATCACAGTCTGGTGAAGACCACAAAGTGATGCAATCATAGAGGCATACATTTACAATAGGAAGATGGGCAAGTGTGCTAGAATTTTATATACTTAAGCAAGATTGCATGCAAAATTCATGTCATTCCTTACACACCTCTATGGGAGATTTTGTGGACTACAAAAAAAAATCCCATGATGCTTCACTGAGATGATCCTTTCCACAGTGTGTCTCCAGGGACCAACAAATTATATGGGAGACAGATGGTAGCTTCAGGGAGGGATGTAAGATGGTCAAAAGATGGAAGAACAAAAGACTGAGCAAGGCATCAGGGAGCAGCAGACAGCTGGAAATCCCTGTTTCTTCTTCTTTATCGGTGTGGATAGTAAATTCTGCAAACATTTAGAAATCTGCATATATTCAATAAACCAATACAGTTCCTTTCCTTATTCTGCCACAGAATAAATATATTTTCATGTAAGTTACATGTAAATAAAAGCAAGCTCAGCAAGGGACTTGATTTTTATTATAAACATGGTACTTCCTACAGCAAACTAAGCAGGAATCCTTGTCATTGGGATATATTCCAGATCCTACAGTTGTTAAATATTGCTGATTATAAACAACATCCTGAAATGTAAACATTTTCAAAGTTTCCAATTTAGCATACCTGCACAGTGCTCACTTGTTTTGTTTTTATCACCTGTGACATGTGGAATATCAGCATAAAATACTTAATGTCCAGTGTAGCTTGTAAATGAGTTTCTTCTGTCAAGACATCATATGACTTAAGTTTTTTTTTCAGAAACTCTATATGCCATTCCTCTAACAGCATTGAAATGATCCATAAATATACTTTCTCACACACGCGCGCATGCACGGGGGTACAAAATACCTAAAGATGTAGCACCATGAAGACACAGGCATTGGAATTTGGGATGGGTAAAAGAATTTGTGATTAATTTGTGAACATATGAAGCTTTTATAGGGGTTGGATCATAGAATAAGGAGGCATGGGTACCCAGAGATCATACAGGAAAATGTAACTAATTATTTGCCTCATTATTTACAGAGGCAAGGTAACCTATCAGCGTGGAAACACAAGGTGTGAATGAATATAGACAAATCAATTGGTGAGACTATGTCCAGACATTAAGAACTCTTTAGACATTTGAGACACATGTTCAGTTGCCCACAGGCTCTTCCTCCTTTCATCTCAATGAGTTTTCAGCAAGGTTGGTAGTTACAGCACTGAGCATGCTCCATCTCTACTGGGAAAGTGGAGTGATGCCACTGAACAGTAACAGAGTGACAGTTGGTCCATTCCACAGGGGTGGTGTAGAAGATCTAAGACTGATTTGGCCTATCAGCTTAACTTCTGTTTCATTTTCTTTTACAGAAAACACTCTAAGGTGTAAGATACAGGAATTTCTGCATGCTCTACTGCACAGAGCTTTTATGTCATTTTAGATCAGTTGATCTAATTCAATGACTGGGTATTTGATACAGGGAATCTAGAGACCTCCTTGTATACGTTATGTTTAGACATTGGCAAAACAGCTCACATTCTGCATCCCAGAAGGTTGATGTCATAGTTAAACAATATGGATGTGATGTCCTGACTAGAAAAATGGTTAAGAAACTGAGTGAGAGTTGTTGTCAAGACACTCTAAATGTATGTTATTCCCTCTTCTTCAATGATTAATAAAAATAATAAAATTAAAATGCCTGATTCAGATAAAAACCCTGCTGAAATGGTTAAAATCTACCTTTGTATTTAAGACACATTATGAAAAGTATACTATTGCTGTAATAAATCAACTCAGTAAATTTCAAGTTAGCAAACTTATTCCCTATTCACTCTAAAACGGCTGAATAAAGTGGTCTGTTAATACCGAAACTGGAATATGCATAACTTCTGATAACCTTGTAAAGCACTAATATAATTCAACTTGCACTAAACTAAACCTAACAACTGATCCCCCCCAAGGAATTCCGTGCATTAAAAATGATAACCTCTGGTGTGCCTCAGAGTTTTGCAGTAGGATTAACGATTTGTAAAACAATTCAAGTTTGACCTCATACATCATGGTACCAGACAATGTGGCAATGTTGCAATTGCCTTTTCAGTGAATTGTGAATTTTGCTTAGTTGTTTGAGTTCTAATTAGGTGGTCAAAAATACAAATGGACAAAGGGTTAACTGCAAAGGGACATTTTCTCTTATTCCTGCTGTGTAGTAGCCCTAGAATAAGTCGTAACAATAGCAGGAATGCAACAGGCTTTAGTACACAGGAAAACACATTAGACAAATACAGTTTTGATCACTATGCTTGTGGGTGAATTTGATGATTTAGCTTCCATGAAATTATTTATGAGCCTCTGACAGAGGTTTTAGAACCTGTTCATTTCTCAGCAATTATTAATTACCTGGTGGCCATAGCCCTGTCAAAAGTTAAGATCACTCTTCAGGCATATGGCCACATTCTTCCTAAAGGTGACACAATGATTAAAAAGTATTATGGAAGCTAAAGATCACAGAGAAATATTCAACTAACTTCATAATACCAAGCTTGCTATTTCAGATAAAATCAGTACTCCCCAAAGGTAAGGTGAACCTTACTCCATTAAAATATTTCACCATAAAATCCAAGTTGAAAGCATCAATTAATACTCATACTTAGGAATACAGCTAGATCTCATCCTTAGTTTAAAGGCACATGTTGAAAATTGTGATAATGCTGTTAAAAAGCAACTCAGATTAAGTTACATCTTGAAAAATGTCCTCCCCATTTTCTCTGGCCTTGAACTCTTGACTAGAAATTGATTCCCATATTTCATAAAGTTAAAAGCCACAACAACAGTTACATGAAAAAAATATCCATGTCTTTTGTACCTACCAAACTGCTAGAGCTGATACAACAGTTTTGCATCATGTGAGTTGGGCGCTTTCAGTAGCTGGTTGGTGGAATATGAAAGTAAGGAGCAAAAAATAAAAATATAAAATTGTTCTAGTAGACTATGAAGATGATTTTTTTTAAATGATTATTAATGTACCAGTAAAGTACAGAACATAGAGTAAAATAATAATCCATAATGTTACCTACTTTGCTACCTTGGTGCATAAAAACATACATAGCTAATGTGCATCAAGTCTGCATAACTGTAATCAAACAAACAAGACCAATGATTGATAAACTGTAAACAAAAAGCAGTGAGGGTCAGTCACTGTCATCTACTTATTGCTTGTGTATCCAGAAATGATCGAAGCTTTATTGATTCTTTACACCTTAGATGTCTGGTGTAATCAAATAAAAATAAGAGTTACAATAATGTTTTCAACTTGTTTTGCATGAATACATACAAACCTTGCCAAGCAAGATAAATGACTATTCAGTTCAATCAAATTACACTAGGGGTCAGTCATTTTAATCTACAGGTTATTATAGAATCATAGGAGTTACAAGGCAAATGAGCTAAGAGGCCATCTCTGCCTTCCCAGTGCCCACCCTTATGTCATGCCTCATTTTCATATACCAATATATAGCCACTTAATAACTGTTGAATGTTTAACTGTGATTAAATAACTATAGGAGTCAGTCACTTTCTTCTACAAACTATTTCAGAACCCACCATTTATAGTCACTTTATTGACAGCATACACTTCAGATGTCTGATTATGAAAAAATAAAAAGTAAAAGTGCTATGCATTCATGCCTGCTTCATACACACACGCTCACACACACACACACATACACATATACATTTGTCTGCCACGTCAGACTTCTGACTGTTTAACTGTCATCAAACAATAAAAGGAATCGTACCATGTCATGATGGCATCAGCCTGTGCATACATGGCCACTCTGCACATCTGTTTGATAATCATGGAGGTACTTTTCCCAGGTGTGGGGTGGTAACCATGGCATTACTGGCTAACAGAACACAAGCCTCAATTTTCTTTTCCAGACTAGGGGATCTGTCAGCAGTCACTGTTGTCTATGGTGGAGGTGATGAGGGTGCATTTGATTTGCTGTGTCAGCCATTCCCTGTCTTATCCTATCATACACTGCTGGATCTCCAACAGCTTACAGGATTGCCTGTCCTTTGGGTGACAAAGGTCATCCTGTGGAAAATGACTGGAGGGCTCCACTTGGACATTTGGTGGTCTGTCATGAGGGTTGTTGTCTCACCCTCTGTGGAGACTACCAGTAGATTATAACATATTTGTTTGTGTCTTTTGGCTTTTCCCGGTTAGGGGTTGCCACAGCGGAACTCCGGTCTGCTAATGATTGGTAGTTGATTTTTACATGCCGAGTTACCAGCCCTGACGTACAGCCTTCAACGAAGGTACGCCCATTCAGTAGAATTTGAAGGAGGTGATGACAGAGATGGTGGACCAGCAGTTTGACACATGCAGTAGCTGCTTGGAGAATGCATTTGTGTAACTGGCAGTATCACACCACTGCCTGGCCCTGCTCAGCCAGCCACCAGTGACTGAGCCCAGAAGGGAGGATAGAGAAGATGTGAAGGATCTCTGACTGGGTCAGCCTTGGGCATACATAAAGGCAGCCATCAACTCACCCTATCCTCATCAAGGTGTTCCTCTACCTTGTGTTTGACTTCTTTGCTCAGTTTTTGAGCAATCTTTCCCATCACCATTTGTCCTCCCCTTTGTCTTTCCTTTTGTGACTGCACCTCCCATATAGTTATTTGTCTGTATTTGGTTGTTTCCCCTATACCATGGATTCCCCTTCCTTCCTTCTTAAAACAGAAAAATGGCATATGTTCCACAAAAACAATCCTCCCTTGCTTCCTCGTCTCCATTCCAGTCATTTTCCCCCTTCTTTCTATTTGTTCCCCTGCTGTCTCTTCACCCTTTCTAACTGTCCTAAACATGCATTTCTTCCCCATAAATAAGAATAAATTAGTAGGTACCTTGCTGAGAAGCTTAAAAACCACCCAAATGGTGTATACAAACTCAGAAAATAAAAAAGAAAAAACAACCACTGCTGAAAGTACAAGCAAGACAGTATTTATTAAAACTATGCACTTTCATCCAACTTTGCACTGGGCTTCATCAGAGGAAACTTCGGTTTTCATGCATTTGTCGGTTTTGGTCATTTTTTTCTTTTTTCTTTTCTGACCTTCTCTAACAGAATAACATTGCTCATGTTAATGTTCATACACACATATAGTACATGCATTCTTCTGGGATCCTGGAGTCATATGGCTGTTTTATATATTATTATATATTATATATGTTTTATATATATTATTTATATTGTATGCACCTCAATGCATGCTCTATTGACTTTGCTCCATCACATTCTTAATTATTTACTCACCATCCTGCTAATTATCACTTGCTATATTTTTAATCAGCTTTTGGATTGCACCATGCTACTTTGACTGCTCTAACTATGGATTATACTGCTGCATAACTCATGTTTCTGAATCACAGGAAATGTCTTCAAAAAGACTGTTCCAATTATCCATAACCATTTCAGCCTTGTTTTGAAATGATATTTCTCTTGGAACTTCATTAAGTTTTTATCCATACCTTATTTTGTGAGTTTATTACATTTTGCACAGTTTTACAACAGTGACCTCCCACCAAAAATACTGGGAACAAAATTCCTTAGATTTAAAAAGGGACAATCTTGAGTGAGAGGACACATCTGGGCATCTTGAGACAATACAGCAATTGCCTCATGTACACAGACAACCCTCTCCTCCTACCACCCAACACTATGACCTGTGAGAGATGCACTTATGTAGCTAAACTGGAAGCAAAGCTCTCTTTACCAAAGACAGACCTAGACAGTCAAGAGGAGAAGGAAAACACTTGCACCGCACCACACTCATCACATAGTCCCTCAAAACCTACACCACCAAAACACACACACAGAACCACAAAACACACATCTACATTCGCGGAGGCTCTCTGTACTAATCTGCCTAAACAACAGAGACCTCCAAAGCAGAAATGCAAGCAACCTCCACCCCCCCAACACAACCCAAATGACACATAGTCCACATACTCAGTGTGCCACTCAACTACAGCCCATAAGGCATAACGTACCCAACACTCTAGTTGTAGGTGACTCTATAGTCAGGCACACTGATGTTCCACTCACCAGGCTAAACAAGGAAAAAGTTACTGTCAGCTGCCTGTCAGGTGCCAGGATCTGCCACATAACGCACGCACTCAGGTCACTCCACAACAAGTACAAATATGACTCTGTCATTGTCCATTATGGTGTGAATGACCTGAGACGTACCTCCCTGGACTACATGAAAAGAGACATGGAGGAGCTCTCTGATCTTGTAGCCCAGGCCGGTATGACCCTAGCCCTGAGTAGCATCCTGCCATCACCCAGAATGACACCACAGTACAAGGACAAAATGATTGACTTTAACAATTGGCTAAGCTTCTGGTGTCATTCTAAGGGAATCCAGTATCTGTCTGCCTGGGATGACATGATCGACAGACCACGCTGCTTTGCCCGAGATGGCCTGCACCTGTCACCCTTGGGATTCCGGATACTGGCAAAGGATCTTGCCACCCCTATAGTGCCTTTTTTAGGCAAGGTTCAAATGGCAAATTCACCACCGTAACAGGTACAAGCAAGCAAAATCTGAGGGTAATGCTACTCAATGCTAGAAGTCTAAACCTCAAAATGCACTCACTCGAGGCACTCCTTAAAATGGAGAACATTGACATCTGTGCAGTGACAGAGACCTGGTTCAAAGCTCCAGAGAGCACCCTTGCATTACCAGGCTGTAATTCATACCACACCTTTCGGCCACCAAACCCGGACCGAAACACTAAAGGTGGAGGCGTGTCCATATTCATTAAGGATATCCACACCTCCAAGCTAGTTGCTCAGCATAATGCATCCGAGATTATCCAAGTTCAACTAACTCTGGGCAAAACCACAATCCAGATTGTAGCTTGCTACAGACCCCCCACCATGCCCCAGGATTCCCACTCCTCTTTTCTTGATACACTGGAAAATATTAAGGTACAACCCAACACTCTAATAATGGGTGATTTCAACTACCCTACCATTAACTGGGAAAACTACTCATGTACCAACTCTTTTGCTCAACGTTTTCTGGAAATCATCAATTTCAACGCTTTGGATCAACTTATCCACACCCCCACCAAAGGCAGCAATATCCTAGACCTGGTCATCACCAACATGGGTGACCGGTGTTCCACACCAGAGGTCAGCTCCTCGTTGGTCAGATCCGACCACAAGCTAATCACCCTAGATATCCACATCCCACTCCCACCCCCCATTAGGAAAACAACCGTAAAAATTTTCTCCAAAGCCAACTTCACGCTTCTTAAGACAGAAGTGGCAAACTTCATGACACCCATGCAGATGGACAATAGAGGTACGACTGTTGAATCCTACACAAATGCACTTTATAAGCACTTACACAAGTGCATGGATTGTGCTATCCCTAACAGAACCAAGATGCTGTCTTCCAAAAAAAGGAAGCCAATCTGGTGGTCTTCTGCCATAAACAAACTCTACAACAGAAGAAAGAAACTGTTGCAAAAAAGAGTAAAATCCCACGATTGGAGGAACTCCCTGGTCAGCCTCAGTAAGAAGCTGAGATCCCTCATAAAATCCTTCCAAAGCTAGTTATGAAAACAAAATTGCCACTGATTCTAAAGACAACCACAAAGCATTCTATAGATATGTTAAAAATCTCAATGGCATCACTCAGATCTGCTCTGAGTTACAGCACAATCGCACTAAATATACAGAACTAACTGATATTGCCAACATCCTGGCAGATAGGTTCAGTGCTAACTTTACCCCCCTCTCACCCCCTAAAGGGCCCATCTTTATACCGGAAGAATGCAAAGTTCCTGTAATCACGGCTGCACAGGTAAAAACTTCACTCTGCAAAGCCAAGAACACAGCATCCATGGGACCTGACAACATCCCAGACTGCCTTCTACATGAACTACAGAATGAACTGGCACCCCACCTAAGTACCATATTCAATCATAACCTCACCTCAGGCTTTGTGCCCATTGAATGGCGCACCACGACAGTTATCCCACTCCACAAAGGGGGGGGGGGGCCACAACAGACCCCGGGAACTACCGCCCCATTAGCCTGACGAGCCTCGTCTGCAAGGACATGGAATGTATCATCATGGAACTCATAAACAAAGACATTGGAGATCTCCAAACCCTGGACCCCACACAGTTTGGGTTTGTAAAAGGCAGATCATGTCTCCTAAACCTGATAGACTTCTTTGAAGTAGTCACCAAGGCCATGGATGAGGGTAAGGTGGTTCACACAGCCTATCTAGATCTCACCAAGGTGTTTGACATCATCCTCCACTCTGGAATTATAGATAAACTCACTAAACTAGGTATAAATCCCTATGTCACAAGATGGGTTGCCAACTGGCTTACTGAAAGAACCCACACTGTGAAAGTAGCAGACTCTAAATCAGACTTCAGACCACTGACAAGTGGAGTACTACAGGGTTCAGTCCTGGGTCCTTTCCTGTTTGGTATCTACTTCTCTGAAGTACAGGCTAACACAGAAGGTCTTTGGCTAACTAAATATGCAGATGACTGCAAACTAGGAGCCATAATTGAAACTCCTAACCATGTGAACATCCTACAAAAGGGCCTCACTGAGACAGATGCCTGGTGTCAAAGACATGGTCTCAAGCTCAATGCCAAAAAGTGCATTGTCATCCCCTTTGGTAAAAATTCTGTACCCATGAACTACCACATAGGCAGTAGTCTACTTAACACCGAAAGTGTGATAAGAGACCTTGGGACACAGGTGGACAGTAATCTCTCCTTTGATAATCACATCGCCAAAGTGGTCAGGAAATCCTTCTACATGGCACACCTCATCACAAAAGGTTTCTCATCCAGAAAAAAAGAGGTCATTGTTCCCCTCTACTCATCACTCATTAGACCCATTATAGAGTACAACGCCCCTTTTGGTATGTACCTCACAAGACATCTACAACAACTGGAAAGGCCACAAAAATACCTCACAAAGAGGATTACTGGCCTCAAACAGATGCCTTACGCAGACCGTCTCAAAAAACTCCAGCTTTACTCCGTCGCATATCGCCTACTCAGAGGCAATCTCTGCCTAACATATAAATCTATGTCAAACCCAGAGCTGTTGGACATGCTCCACTTAAAGAAATCCCAAACCCTCCGAGCTACATGCTTTAGGGACCTAAACCTTGTCACCACAATAAACAGAACATGCTGGAGGGATAGATTCCTGTCCCAGAGACTTACCATACTCTGGAACAGACTACCTATCTATGTCAAACAGAGCTCCTCATTAGCACTCTTCAAAAAAAATCTTGATGATTGGATGGGTAATAGGAAATTCTCCCCGGGGATCACTTCTGTGGTTCTGCTTGACAGGGGCACAGGAAAATAATTTTCTTGGGTGGCGAAAGCCAGGGTACATTTTTGGCTAGGCTTGTATAGGCCCTAGGGCCAATAGCCTAGTACCTACCTATGAACCTATCAACCTATGACAAATGTGGTTCTTTATATTAGCTTTCATAATAATATGCCATTGGATTTGCAATATAGATGAAAAATAATGTTTTATCAGTTTCAGATAGTTGGCAATGAATAATCATATCTCATTTAATCAACATGCAGTTTTACAAACTCAAACTATCAAAAAAACATTTATTTATTTATTATTTGTTACCAAGGTAGGTGAGCTGGTCAAAGGACCCTTTTCAGCCTAGACATGGGCCAGATAGGCAAATATAGAATACAGAGTGAAATACATAGCTAAAGTATGTAGAGTACAATGTTGTACAAACAATTATGTATCCAACTACAAAAAATATGTAATTGCATCTGAAGGCAAAAAATAAACAAATAAAAGATGTCTGCAAGGTCAAAATAAAGATAAATACATTTGCACATGCAAAGTAGAGAAAGACAATCACCCGGATTCATTATCCTTCTGTGCAGGCCTAGCTTAGTCCTGCATGGAAGCAGCCGTTTAGGAGCAGGATGGCAGAGTGCCATGCATATCAATGTAGGCGCACTGCCTGAGCTCCTAAATGGACACAGATTGTGTACGAGTGCAGGGGATGTGTCTGAGAACAGAGCTCTCAGAATATACACGCCCCTGCAATGAAGAACAGCAGTGTATGAATAAGAATGAGCGAGACCGCTCATAGGTGTTCACATACCCCCAGCAACATCCCCTCAAGTTTACAAGAGCAATAGTTAAAACATTAAGTATAAAGAAGTGTTTTTTTTTTTATACAACAGATGAAATTTAACCATAGGTGTGCAGGTTTGCCCATAGCTTAGCTACGGTTAATGCAGCTTAAATGGCACAAGAGGATAAAATGCAAGATATATGGAAATGCAGCAGTACAACAATAGTATAGTGGGCAGTGCATTCACCTTATGAGCAATCATTCCCGGTTCTTGTCCCGCTCCAGCACAATCCATTTTCCATGTCAAATCACTTTATGATCAGTTTATTTTTTTGCATAACCTACAACATAACATATATTTATGAACTGGAGTACCGCATTAAATGCAGATGTGAGGTGTCATTGTCATAATGTAAAGTCCACAGATAATCACAAGTGCTCCATACAGTATATGTACACAGGAATCAGGGATACAAATAGAAGGTAAAATGTGTAATGAATGATAACTCCATACAGCTTCCAAATCCCCCACCTTCCCAAGAACCATTAGACATTACTGTCTAAATTAGTGCGGTGGTAAGCAGGAGTACACAGCAGTAAGCAAGAGTAAATATATTTAAGTAATACTAAGTGATTTTAAGCCCATTTGCATGGAGGTAAGCAATGTGCACACAGGTTAAGCAATACTGAAGCTAACTCTCTGTAAGCATATTTAACCGGAGGTTAGCATTGCTTACCTTCGCACAAACCTGTACAAACCCGCTTACAATTGCTTAAAAGTGCCTTAATCACTCTCTATGCATAAGCCGCTGTTCTGGCCAGAAACAAAATAAACTGCCTTTGCAGGTATTGAACCCAGGACCCTGTACACTACAGTCACAGTAGTTAATCACTAAGCCATCACAGCACTACATAAGGCTGCGGTATCACCAAACAAATCCTCACTATAGGAAATACAAACTGACCATGTGAAAGGAATCTATATACAGTTTTATATTACGTAACCTACTACAGAACATAAATATGTGAACTGGAGTACTGCATTAAGCCCAGATGTGAGGTGTCATTGTAATAAAGTGTTGAAATCCCCTAATAAATACAAGGATCCCATACAGTGTCTGTACACATGAATCATGGATACCAAAGACATATACAATATGTAATGAATAATAAATCAATGCCAAAATACAAATATAATGCAAATTAAATATTAAGCAATGCTAAGCATTGCACAGCCTAGCTTAGTAGGTATAAGCAATGTGCAGGCCAGTTAACACAGTCTGCCCATTGGTATACTCCTTTAAGCAATGCCAACCATAGGTAAGCATGTTTGCCCATAGCTTAGCATTTTCAAAACCATCCAATCACGGCAAAGTGTGGGAAACCAACCTTATTTAAACCCAACAGGTGGGAATAGATCTCATAACTGGTTGTAGATTCCCCCTGTAAGCACTATGTCTGGAATGGGAGAAGGTGTGTGCTTTTGGGCACAGCTCTGGGGCATTCAGGAGTCCAGAGTCATAGCAGGACTCCTTGCAAAAGACCTTGACCAGAGACTGCTGCAGGGCCAGTACCAGGGTTCCCAATACAAGGCGGAAGCCTGGGAACATCTCACTCATGACCTCATCAGTACCACTGACATACCCCGAACTGGTGAACAGGTCAGGCATCACTATGCTAACCTGAAGTGGAGCAAGGGGGATCTCTTGGATCAGTGGATCCAAAAGGCTAGGAGGACAGGGGATGTCCCAGCCATGTGTAAGTGTCAGTCCACTACCTGTTTAATAATTGCCAGCTCATGTATATTATGGATAGGTATGTCTAAATATTCCTCTTATGTCTTTCACAGTGCCAGGTGAGTGGGCTGTGAACCAGGAAGCCCATGCCTGTAGACTGCAGCAGTTGCGACACGTGCCAGATTAGTAATAGTCTTGTATGTACTGTCATAGGAAATAAATCTAAAAGTAGTAGTAAGTTAATTGCCTATATAAAACCTGTATTGTTTAAGGCATGTACTGCATACACCATAGAATAGGGCAGGAAGAGTCTCATATAGGTTGTATGTAAATAAAAACATAATAGCTTGACAATAAAGGTCTAACTGCTGGACTGCATGTGTTCATTCTGGTATCATATGGTAATGTAGAGTTGCAATCACTTAATAGTACTGTTGTATTAAGCATTGTTACCCACACTGTGCTACATAAATAAAATGTGTAGGAATGTCTGTATATGACTGTTGTAATCCCAAGAAATCATATAGTACAACTGAGAGAGACTTAGACAGAAAACAGTAAAAAGACAGACAACAAAATCCAAATAGCACACTCAAGTGCAACATGAACTGTTGTGCTTTGTGCACACACAGCCGTGGTTTGAATCCTGGGAGTGGAAGTAAGCTGTATGCAGAATCATACCCCAGAAGTGTACAGATATGTCCAGTAAATCAGCCCATATCTGCTGCCTGTCACCCTGTCCCCCTGGCAAATCAGTGGGATGATCCCAGATGTTTAGGCAGCAAATAAGGCATACAACTGATTGTCAGAAATCTATAAGAACAAACCTGGCACTCTAGCGACGCCCCAAAATGTTATGAGAGTAATTAGCCAAGTATGTCCCATCTCCAACCCCATGTTGTCAAGCTGTGACCAGAATGTGTACAGTAAGAGTGTGAGATGTATGTGCATAATAGTAATGTGGAAACTTTTAATTTGCGTGGCAACATTTAGGTAGTGTTAACAAACATTGCTCTCACAGGCCTGTCAGATACGAACATTGTGCCTAGAAATAAAAGACTGATATCCTGTACTGGTACTGTTTACTCAGTTATTGCATGGCATTGTTAGTGTTGCAGTTGCTCTGAATAATAAGGTATCACTGTCACCCACACTGTACTACATAATACAACTGTCTAGGAAATCCTGTATAAGAAAGTTGTAATTACAAGGTCAGAATGTAAAACCACAGGAGAATTACAGACAGAAATCAGACAAGAGATACACAGCAATATCTTTATAGCACACTCAGCTGTAATGGACAGTATTGTACTTTTAGCAGACACAGCCATGGTTCGAACCCTGGGAGTGGTAGTAAACTGTATGCAGAATCATAACTCAAAGTGTACAAAAATGTACAGAATGTTCAGTAAATTGGCCCATATCTGCCAGCTGTTACCCTGTCCCCCTGCCATTCCAATGTGCTAATTTCTGATATGTAGGCAGCATTTCATGTCATATAACTGACTGTCAGACCTGTACATATTTGGAAAATGTCAAATAAAATAAACATGTCATTGTACAAGTCAGTAAAGGTTTAAGAGGGCAATAGTCGAAATATGTCCCGGTTCACCTGCATGTGGTGAAGACATCCCCAGAGTGTGTGCAAAAAGAGATGAACAGGTATGTGCATAATAACATCAACCTGGAATCTAGGAGTATGTGTAGAAACAGTTAGGTAGTGTTAACAAACAATACCTCCACAGGTATACCAGGTAAAAGGTGCATACTTCAAGTAAAACTCAGCTCATGTATATAGTTGTCGACAGCCATACCTCTGTCCAAACTAAGGCAATAGGGTAGTGTACTAATACCTGTAAGATACAGATCACAGCACTGACTAGGAAAGTAATGCGAACTACAGGAATATATTAGTTGTTAACTGACATCTTTCTGTCCCTCCCACCATATCTGCAACAATAAACCAAATACACAACTCAATCGGTAGGTGCTGAATTAACTCTACTGTTGGGACATATGTCCTATTGTTTGATAATTATTTAAATTTGTTACTATGCATGTGCCAAGTTGAAATACTCCCACATTGGTGGAATACTGCCATCAGTGTACCTGCATGCTGTTGTAATGACCACTGTGGTTCCATATATGCATGTGTTCTGTTTGCTATGCAGCTGTTCCATATCTGGTGTTTGGGTTAATAGAAATATCTATGCATGCTGATATACCTAATCCTGGAATGTGCTGACTATTACTAACCCACATATCTTTATAAAATGTAAACACCATAGCACATTTGGGAAGGCCGGTCCTGGCGGACCCACCTGTCCCACCTCAGCTGGCCATTGCACTGAGCACGAGCACATCTGGGGCCCAACCTGGGACCTCCTCCTCATCTGTTGGTCCTGCACCACCTGCGGGTGGAACTGCTTCAGGAATGGGGCTCACCTCCGCCTGGGAGTGGGCAAGG
>NC_056739.1:989710313-989780313 GCF_019279795.1 Protopterus annectens | reverse complement strand
ATATATATATATATATATATATATATATAGATATATATGTAACTACACATACATGCACAGAGATGTGTGTAGGAAGATACATACACCACATTTTTCAAGTCCTGCTGACCACATTGCCTAGCGACTATAATAGCTGTCCTCAAAGGCAAAGTAGTGCTCTAATTTCAGCTAGCAAAACCGCACTTAAGCATTTAAATGGAATGTAAGGCTGTAGTCTTGGCGACTGTTAATTGTAGTGTTATTCAACCTTAGTTAGCCTTTTACTACTCTTTTATGTTTAAAGACCGTTTGTTATTAACCATTTGTAGCTGCATGTAACACCTGAATCTGCATATTTACAATTTTCTTAGACAAATGTAAGACTGTATTTTGTTTATCATTTAGGTGAAATGTGTCTGCTACTGTTCTTTGTCAAATGTTAAGACTGTATTTGTTTAGCATTTAGTGAAGTGTGTCTGCTAATGATGTATTTTTTGGCTGACTTGGGGTATTGCTTTTACCTATAGAAAGAACTACCTAATTCACACTAGTGGTCACCCTCCCTTTTTATTTTTCTTCTATTTCTGTGCTGCTCTTCTCTCTCCCTCTTCATATACCTTTCTGTCCTTCATCTTTACATCCTCTTTCCACAGTACACGCTCGTACTACCTCTCCCACTCTAAGCTCTCCTTTTTCCTGCCTATCCTCCTACCAAACCCCCTCTATTTCCCCTTAATTACAGTTTATTTATTTATTTCTCTTCTCTCTTTACAGCTTGCTCCCTCAAGTGCTACCTCTACCTGCTTTTTGTACTAGAAATTCCCTCCCATCTGAGTGAACACATTCTTGGATAAGCTGCTTCCAGGATCAATCAACTCCAAACTAACTAAAGGGCTTAGTTTCCTTCCTACAAAGGAACATCAGTGTATGTACCTATATTGAACATCACTATTGGCAATTTATAATCTTGCCCAGCATTCTACCTCGGTGTGCATGATAGCAGCCTGCCGCAGTCCACTGCTCCCCCCCCCCCCCCAGGTTTACATGCTACTCCATGTCCACTTCCTTTGTAAACTTCTTAGATTAATTTTGACATAGCTGTTAAATTCCTTTTAATTTATGGTACTACCTTCCTCCTTCACCACTTGGTGGCAGCATACACCCTGGAAAGTTCTGTAAAACACCTTTACACAGCCCTACAATGTATACACTGTTCACTTTTCTCTCTGTTCCTCACTTGAGAGTCTGTGGAATTAACTTTCACTCCTCAAGGCTTAATCTGATGAACTATAGAATTTTTTAACATTGTTTCTCTAGTCCAATCACTACAAAGATATAACCCTATCCCTGCCTTTACCTGTATTCCAACTTCTGTTCACTGATTGTTTTCTCTGGGCCATCTCTTCTCTTGGCTCTACTCGCTCCGTTTGCCCTGTGGGCTCACTCCACTCCCCTACCCTACCCACAATTCCCACCTACCCCCAGTGCTCCTACACTTATCCTAGCCAAAATTCTCCTCCCCTTCATCTCTCCCTATCCACTCACATCTCTTCACTATCCCCTCCCCTCTCATCCTCCAATACTTTCTCACCCCCACCCCATCCCAAACCTTTTAGCACTTTACTCACTTCTAAATACCTCCCTCTTACACTCTTATAGTTCCCCCTACATCCAACTACTTCTTCAGTACCCTCCACTCAACTATTCATTTATACCTACACCACACCATGCCTTCTCAAACCCTTCTCATCCTTTCCTTCTGCCTACTACTTCTAATTCCTCTATACCATGCTACCTCTTATTCCTGTTATGAACTACCCCCTTCTTTCCTATCCCCTCTTCACCCTACCATCACCCTCTATGCTCATTATCACTCTACCATATCTCACTTTCACACTATATCACCCTCCCTAGTTCAACTAAACCCACTTCTCTGCTTCAACCTAAAACTTCTACCCTCCTTAATGAAACGTCATATTCCTAAAGCATTATTATACCTCCCACAAAACACTAGGAGTAAACCCAAACTCCTGCTCTCATTCCCCTTTAACTGCCTATGCCTAGCAGGTGACATACATCCCAACCCAGGACCTAGTACCAGCAACAATCCAACTCCCCCTATTACCACCCATATTACCAACCCTAAATATCTCAAACTCCTGACCATCAGTGCCCAGAGTCTAAAAAACAAAATAGCCCACTTCCACGCTTGGCTATACCATGCCCTACCTGATATAGTAGCTGTCTCTGAGACATGGCTAAAACCCAATATTTCTGACTCTGAAATCCTACCCACTGGATTTCAAGCTCTTAGACATGACTGCCTGAAAAAGAAGGGAGGAGGAGTGGCTTTAATCTACTCTAGCCTACCCTCCATCACTCCCTACCAAAATCCTGTTCCTCAGTTCAACAGCGCTGAACCAGTCATAGGAATTCTCCAACTAAATAACCATAAAAGCATCTGTGTCATAGCCCTCTAGATTCCCCCTGGAAACAATACAAATATACTTGAGGAAATCTTTTTATGGGCCTCAACCAATATTAAGTTTGAGACTTACATCCTAGGAGATGTAAACATTGACTGCAACAAAATGTATAACAATAATCCCACCATCTCAATTAACCTATATAATTTCAGTCAACTTACAAATGCCATTACCAGACCTAATAAAAACAACCTTCCAGGCTCCATACTTGACCGGATCCTAGTCTCTCACCCTAATAAAATCTGCCATAAGGGCACCTTACCAGACTCCATTAGTGACCACTTGCCAGCCTTCGTCCATAGAGCAACTCCCTCCTCTCCTCACCAACATCAATATATCCACACACGAAACCTCACAAACTTTAACCCCACAACTTTCTCCAATTCTCTCAAACTAATAAACTGAGACAATCTAAAAACTCTTCCTCTAGACCAGGCCGTTGAACATTTCAACTCAACCTTCTTAGCTACCCTTAACTCTCATAGCCCCCCTAGAACAAAACGTATAAAAACCAACTAAGCCCCCTTGGCTTACTAAAGACACCAAAACACTTATGAAACAAAGGGACAAAACCTGGAAACTTTACCATCGCAATAAGAACCCAAACGCCCTTTTTAAATATAAACAACTCCATAACCTAGCCAAAAAACATATTATACAGGATAAAAAAAATCATACTATACCACACTTCAATCTAGTCATTCCAAAAATCCCAAACAGTTCTGGAAGTCAATCAACTCTCTTCTCAACCCTGGTACCAAAAACAATCCTTGCCCTGACACTAGCAAGTCTCACCCAGATATAGCCACGCTATTCAACTCCTTCTTTATTAACTCCATAGCAGAACTCACAAAGACCTTCCCAAACAACAACTTCTCCCCCCTCCTCAAACCCTCTCCTCCACCATCCATTCCTTTCTCAGCTCCCATCTTTCACCTGAAACCTATTTCCACCTCATATATAACTAAACTCCTCTTTAAGCTTAAGCCAGGCTTCAATGCCCCTGACAATATCCCCTCACTCTTTCTAAAACTCGCAGCAGATGGCATCGCCTTCCCCATTAGCATTCTCATTAACAGATCCATACAGGAATCTTATGTTCCTAAACTGTGGTGTGCAGCCTTCATCCTACCCCTCCACAAAGGAGGCAAAAATAATAGTATCTCCAACTTCCGGCCCATAGCCATTCTCTCACCTATTTCAAAAATACTTGAGAATTGCATCCACCTCCAACTCATGCCATTCCTTACAAATAACCAACTCCTCACCCCAACTCAACACGGCTTTTGTCCGGGCCATAGCACAATAACTGCTCTCCTCTCTTTCCTAGACATAGTAAACCATGCCCGTGGCTCTGGACAACTTGTATCCACAGTCCACCTTGACCTCTCCAAGGCTTTTGATACTGCCTCACATTCCCATCTCCTAAACCACCTTGCTAATCTTAATCTCTCACACAACACCCTTGCCTGGTTCAGCAGCTACCTCTCTGACCGATCTCAGGCCATAAAATGGAAAACTGACACCTCAACCTTCCTCCCAACCCCAACCGGTGTCCCCTAAGGATCTATACTTGGCCCAATGCTATTTAATATCTTTATTAATGACTTCCACACAGCTATTCCTAACACCATGATAGTCCAATATGCAGATGACTCAACTCTAGTCTGCTCTGCTTCTAACCTCCAAGTACTCCAAACAAAAACCCAGACTGCTTTTTCCACCACTGAGAACTGGATGCTTCAAAATCACCTCTCTCTAAATGCCAACTAATCTAAAATTCTACTGTTCTTTCCCTCTAAATCTCACCCTCTTTACCAAACCTCCTTCAACATTATCAGCCATGCCAACTCCACTATTGAAGTTGTTCCTTTTGCTAAACTTCTTGGGGTCACTATTGATGAACATCTCAAATTCGACACCAATGTTCAGCTAAACATTAAGAAAACACATCAGAAACTTGGCATGCTGTAGAGGAACTTCCATTTTCAATCCCCTTCCACAAGACATGACCCTCACCACTACCTACTTACTACCATCTCTGATGTATGGTGCCCCTCTACTGATCAATCTATCTTCCCCTATCTCCTCTAAACTGGAATCCTGTTACAACAAAATCTCAAAGTTTGCCACCAAGTTCATGTACTCTACCCACCACTACATACCTCTCCACCTACTGCAATGGCTAAAACTTCCCAACTACCTGGACTACCTCCAAATCACTACAGCCCACAAACTCATTTTTAAACCCACTAAGTGCCCTGCACTAACTAATATCTTACCACTATATACCCCTCACAGAACTCTTAAGATCTGCTCACCAAAATCTTATTTCTGTATACAAACAAAACCATCCCTCACTTCTCCTATCCTTTTCCTTAGCCAAAAAATGGAACTCTCTTCCTCCCTCTCTAAGGATTTCTCAAAACTTTGATCACTTCAAAACCCAGCTCCATTCCTACCTCTCCAATAACAGGAAATGCACTTGCACTCTATCTACCTAATCCTGCCTAATACATGAATACATACATATACATAAACTACCTTTCACCTTACCCAATAGGAGTTCAAATATATTTACTGTTTTCTTACAAATGTTTCTTTCATAGCATTCTCAGAAGATTTAAAACCTCAGTATAATGGTGACTCTGTATTATCGACCTCTAATTGTATTTACATGTAAATATACACTGTATACCATACTATGTTGATATTCTACTGTGCTTATGTTTTACTACATCATTTGTACTAATTGTTTAATTGTTACTATGTCTGCTTTGTTTTGTGGAGCTTTTCTCCCTGGGCCTCCACTGAAGATGAGCTCCTTGAGCCCACTGGACCTCCCCGGTCATCAAACTGAAAATAAATAAATAAAATATTTAGGGGGAGCACACCATGTGGAACAGCCAGTCTTCCTACAGTTGCCAACTTATCAAATGGACACTGTATGAGTCACCCATACAAAAGGCTATTGCTACCTGAAACATATACCCACAGAGAGGTCAAAGGATATAATACCACACACAGGTTTGCATACATGAGAAAGCTTTATTTGTGTACTATTACAGTTGAATATGCCATGTCTTATAGCTGTTTAGACTTTGAAATACATATAACAGATTAATGCAACTCTCAAACAGATCATGTAATACAGTATTCTGGAAAGCATAACATATGTTGCTGTCCAGGCCAAGGCCTTCAAGTAGTACAACAGTAAAGACAGACTGGGCCACAGGATAACAGTCAATCAACAGTATGTAATGCAGATGTGTAGTCCAGCAGCCTCTAACCACACTCTGTAAGCAATCCCTAGGGGGAAAAGTCTTCAGTTGACACAATGGGGTGTATGTGTTACATAACAAGGCATAACTGAAACCACCACAATCGCACTGACAAACAGAACAGTCTGTATGGCAGTAAGCAGTAGGCCAGCATTTTCCCAAGGTGAATTGTATGGTAATGTACATCCAGATACCTTACGGCAGCTTTCTCCTGATATCCCTCACATGTTGTAACAGCTTAGGTTAGTTATGGTATATCCCCCACATAGACTGACATACAGGGACATATACCACTGTTACATACACTGATCTCTGGACTGCAGAAGGGCACACATATTGTGCAGATGTAGCCCACACATATATAGACCCAATCCCACAATATGTGTGGGGGCCACAACAGCAGTGGAATGATGGCAGGAATGGCAGCATGGTATACTCACAGGCCAATACATAACAACTCCTGACAGCATGTCATATGTACAAAGCCTGATATGTAGGTAGAGGCCACAGGCCAGAACACAGGCCCATATGTGAAACACTGCTGTCGTATACTAAGCAAGTTGCTGGTGTTACAGGATAGTCTGCAACATACCCTTAGTTGGGAATATGAAGTCAGAAAAACAAATGGATGTAGCCATGTTCTGATAGCACTCAACACACACACACACACACACACACACACACACACACACACACACACACACACACACACACACACACACACTGCCAGTGATATATTTGACACAAGACCTGTGTAGTGGACAGACAAAACATAACAGGCACACCTCTGGCCATCAAGTAGATAGGCCCACAGTTGAGAGCTATGCAGACTGCATTCCATGTCAAACTAGTATGTACACACAAACCCTGTAACACTTGTGATATACAATGCATACAACAACACTACTCACACTCTGTCTGTAGTTCTGGAACCTCATACAAATATGTAGGTGGTCTGAGTATGCAAGTTCTCTTGTAAGAGGTATTGCTACCTGCTGTCTGTAACACTGCTGCCCACACAGGAAGGATGTCCACCATACAGGAAAGGTAAAGGGACTATGCCCACATGATGTAGGGATTTATAGTGGTGGGTTGCCATGACAGTGGCATTTGGAAGTACTACACAGCATGCTGCATGCAGGTAGCAAGTGGAGTACACTGATTGGTGCAGAGGTCATCAGCTGATCATGTGCATCACCTACAAAAGCCATGCTGTAATCTATTCCAAGCAGCTCAATCCATTTACTGGAGAGAGAGAGAGAGAGAGAGAGAGAGAGAGTGATAGAAAGAGAAAGAAACCAAAACCAAAACAAAAACAATCAAACATACAAGCCTAGAAAGAAAGCAGGCTAAAGCCAAAGCCAAGGAGATAAAAAAATACTCCTACAAGGAAATCATCCAAAACAGACCTCATTCCTACAACAGGCATGTGAAGTATATATGCATGTAATTGACTGTAGTACTTGGTCCATAATACTGGGATAGATGATGTGGAATTATATATATGTGCCATCAGGTGTTGTTGTTATAGTGATGTCCAGCTGAACAACTGCTGTGGACAATAGAGTCTGCCCCTGTGGGTAGTGAGCCATACCCGTCAACTGTGCAGAGCAGCACTGACTGACAAGATGTAAGCCAACATAGTGTGTGTTGTGTAATGGAAAGGATGTATATTACTGTGGCCAATAGCTGGTGGTGGAAGTAATGCCATAATGATGGACACGTGAGTTCCAGAGCCCACCACTTGCAGGACACTCAGGATAACATGTATTGTAGTATGCTGAAATGCCATAGGTGTGCAATAGGCTTACCTGCAATGTGGCCTTATATTTACCCCTCCTAATGTTAGGCTGTGTCCATATGTGGCACCTATCTGTGTTGTAGCAAGGCAGAACAGTGCAGCTGGGCAGGAAGGAGAGTTGGAGATTGTGGACCTGATGTCTGAATGTACCTCATATATATATATATATATATATATATATATATATATATATATATATATATATATATATATATGTGTGTGTGTATATGTATATATATATATATATATATATATATATATATATATATATATATATATATATATATATATATATAAATGATATATAAATATATATATATATATATATATATATATATATATATATATATATATATATATACATGTATCTCTACAGATATAGACACCCATGACACCCATATGTAGACATATATATATAAACACATATATATATACAACATAAAATATATCTACATATATATATATATATATATATATGTGTGTGTGTGTGTGTGTGTGTGTGTGTGTGTGTGTGTGTGTGTGTGTGTGTGTGTGTGTGTGTGTGTGTGTGTGTGTGTGTGTGTGTGTGTGTGTGTGTGTGTGTGTGTGTGTGTGTATGTCTATATATATATATACAAACACACACACACATATGTATGTAAATACATGTCCCCTATATTACCACCACAGTGCTGCATGCTATGTGTGAGGGAACATCACACATAGCAATATACACAGATATATATACAGCTTTAAGTGTGTGCAAAATGGATGGTTATGTCACATGTGAACCCCTTATCGGGACCATGTTGCCCTTGTCTTTGAAGTAGGGAATGGGAATATGGGGAAGGAAAGCAAGTATATTTGTGGAGGTGGTTTGGGTTGGTAGATATAGAGGACAGCCTACAGGGGTGGTATATGACACATGTGGTGGGTAAACACCCTGGATGGTGTGTGTGGTCTGCGATGCAGAAGCCCCATGAGCCCCCATATGGAAACAATGGGAATAAGGCCCCCACCCATTGCTAATCACAACAGCAGTTTCACGGCCCTGAAGGTGCCTGGCCTGGAGGCTGAGCAGGAGGAGCATATGGACTCTGTGATTGTGTACTGGGGTTCTCAAGGAGCTATAGCACATCACACAAGTTTATGTGGAGCCCCCTATGGAACAGACTGGACCTGACCTCATGTGACAGGATCATGTCTATGTGTGCCCCCATTGGGGGGACACTATCCCCTGATGTGGTTCCACTTGAAGGTAGTGCTGGACCAGTAGATTAGGAGGCCCCAGGGTGATTACCATATGTGATGTGGCCTAGTAACATGGCCAGATGAGGTGGGAGAGATGGTTCTGATGGCAACTATTCCCTAAACATGCTATTGTGTCACTGTTATAGAACATATGTGGGTAGTAATAGTCCACACAATCCCGGAACATGTCCAACAGCATGCATAGATATCCCCAATAACACAGAATGCCAGATGTGCAGCAATCACATAGCAAGCATACCACATGCATATATGGAACCATAGTGGTCCTGACAATGGCATGCAGGTGAAATAGTCCATAACAGGCCAGCAATGATAGTGTCCCCACAGGGAACATGGCTACAAACACATAGCACAAAGCATGGTACAATACATGTCCCAATGGTAGGTAAGCTGTAGCCATACCTATTGAATTGTGTGAACAGTTTGTTGTTGCTGATATGGTGGGGGGGGGAGAGACAGAGATGTGTATTAAGAACTATGGTAACCTTGCTGTATGAGTTGCTCAGACCTGTTTCCCATCCTTATGTCTTTCAGGCAAGATGTCCCACGGCCGTTTACCAGTGTATTCAGCGGTGGAAAATGAGGTCATTCTTAACCATCTGACACAGTACTATCAGGTTCTGTTCAGTAGGACAGCCCATGAGCAGCAGGAGCAGACCTCCTTGTGGAACGATCTAGTCCACAAGGTCAATGATGTCAGCCTGCATGACAGCAGTTATGAGCAGGTCCGGCATCATTGTAGTGACCTGCTTCACAATGCCCATCAGTGTGCTGCTGCAGTCTGGGGGGAATCACTTCATAACAGGGGGGGTCATGCCATCCATCCCCCCAACATGTGTTGAGGAGCTCCTTGACAGCCTCATGGCACCTGCCCACCCGCACACCCAACAACTGGCAGAGACCATTGTGGAGGTGGGTGCTACCCACACACTGGCTGAGGAGCGTGCAGGTAAGGCCACAGGGCACATCAGTAGACCACTGTTGTGTATGCTTCCACATCTGTGCAGGTAGATCATGCATATGTGAGATGTCATACATATAGTCTGCTGTGTAGTAGTAGTAATAAACAGATGTGCATAAGCTGCAGTATTGTAGACTTGTACTGTTGATGTACTGTATTGCTGCACCCACCCTGTAGCAATGCCACAGCTGTGGCCACTGACATCACATTTCTCACACTCTTATGTAGGTCCCACTGGTATACCACAAAAGCAGCATTGTTTATGTTCATGCTTGCCAGTACACTGGGCATGTAATGGCTATGGTATATTCCATGCACACATCTAACACACCTACCCATAATGCATGTTGTACATGTTCATGTATTGTTGCTGTTAACTGCACTGCATCACAGTGGTCACCATGATGGTGTATTGGAAGGGTATGTCAGAATCCTGCAATATAACTAACATCCTGTCATTGCAAAATGTGTCCACAGGGATGAACATAATGGTGGGACACATGGCCTACAGTAGGGACACGTGTGAAACATCACCCTTATACAGTGCTACAACAGTGTATATACCAGTATTACAATGGCAACTGTTACAGATCAACACTATGGCATATCATAATACTGTGGTCCACAACACTTAACACCTGCAATTTGGTCCCAACATGAGCACTGAGTGTGTAATACGAAACCGTAGGTTAGGGCAGCAAATATAGGGAATACATACCTTCACAAACACTGGAAGCATATGTGTGCACACATTCCAGAGAAAATATAGTGGAGGCAGCTGTTGAGGTACTGCCTGCATGCATTTGTCATGGAAATGCACCGTTCAGCAAGTAAACATTCCCAATGTCACACCACGTAGTGGTCAGCTGTCCAACACATTTGACCATTAAATGTGCACACTTACCTGCAACAGAGGCATGCATGGCTTGCAGACATCTTACATGACATGGCATGGGCCCTATATCCAACAGGTAGCACCCATGAGCTGCACATGTAGCCATACCTCACCATTGCATATGCCATGGCAAACAGTGCAATCATGTATGTGGCAAGGATGTATGGGACAGGAATAATGTAGGACATAAACAGATGGCCACCCAAGACAAATACTGTCACATTTAGCAAACTGGTCATGTGGGCTGCCCACTAACATCCCACAACACTGAGAGGGTAGTAGGTATGTCCAGCAAGTACTGTCTGTGTGGTACCCATGTCAGCAATTGCCTAGACTTTGCAAGCCTGCGACCTATGGGTTAGGGTAAACAGATGTGACAGTTGTACCACAGGAAACATCAGCCAGGCCTCTCTACAGGTAGTGTATGCATAACAGAAGAGGTCCCCAACAGTCATGCATTGCAATCTGTACTGGTGTACCATGACCATGTTGGAAACCTACAGACAGTATTATGTAAGATACAGGTGCTGCACAACCAATGCCTCACCCCACTTCAGGCCTACCATCCACATCTGTACTGTGCCGGTGCCAGTGTACATCTGTATGTTTGCCAGTCATTAGCTGGGACTAGGCTGTTACACATGGTGTTCAGTGTTTGGGACACTGCAAACTGACACACATATGTAGGCCATAGTTGTCAAGCATCTGCAAAAAGGCTGAAGGTGGGGAGGGTGTGTCATCATGACATACAAGTGCACTGCAGAAGGGACCCTAAGGATGCTAAGAAGGGCTGTATCTGCACACAGTCAGGTTCAGGCACTGTGGCAGATGTAACCCTAACTCCCCAGCAATAGTGACGGCAGTGTGTGAACTCCAAAGGATGTACACATGAGTACACCTTGCAATCATGCAGAGCTGGGGGACACGTGTAGGTCAGACTGACCATATACTGGCAAATGCAGATGGCCCATGCTAGTATAACCCTGCCAGGAATAGTGACTGCTGTAGTACACATATGAGTAGGTGCAACAAACCATCATGATAAGGGCGTGTACACATATGCACCCACTTAGTGTATGCATCTCAGTTAGCATCAGCACAACTAACACATTTGTTTGACATTGCATTTGATTGTACAGAACATATGTCACATATCAGGTTCATGTAATGTTTACATATGCAGTAATGTGGTCCTATGGCATATCAAGGAAAAGTGCATCATATCAATAAGGGTGTGTACACTCCCCATAGCCATGGTAAGGTTTGACATTTGTCAGTGTAATGGTCATATATGCACTGCTGATGTTGAGATCTGTAAACCAGAAATCAGGCATTCACAAATGACATCTGTCCACATATCATCCCAGGTATGTGTCGCTCAAACACATAGGGGCTGTGAGCATTAGAGCAGACATAACTGACACATAATACACATTCAGCAATGGTTTGTACACCTGCGAGGGTTGGTGCACAGTACATGGCAGGGTGCAGAACAGGTGCACAGCAATACTGTGTACATGGGTGCAGTGTTTTCCAGTGGAAGGGGCATCATCTCCTAACACAGCCCATGCATCACGCATATGTATACTGTTGCTAGCATGGATTGATTATAGCTGCACTGCATGCTGTTGAGTACCATGTGTTATTCATGTTGGCAGATGGGTAATGGGAGGACTGTGTGTACTATCTTTGTGCAACCTCACCAGTAGGTGTGTGTGTGTGTGGGGGATTATTTTGTCTGTAAGTGCAATCTGGCGATGTGGAGGGGGGGTTGATGCATGTAGGATGTGTGTGTGCATGTGTGTGTGTTTGTGCGGGTGTCCATGTATGCACATTTGTGATTGTGGGGCTGTTCATATGGCAGTACTTCCCTTTGGAATTGTGCAGTACATGAACATGGACTGACACATGAGAGACCAGGAATACTTGTCTGATATGTAATCACAGGATATCTGATAGTATAATAAGGTCTGTAGCATGGAACATGCATTGGGAGGGAAACTAGACAGCGGGTATACCCTTAATATTGCAATCAGCAGAAAGATGAACAACTACCCACATATGCAGCACTAGAGATGCATTGGGGAATTACTAGACAACATTAGGGAGTGTATCCATACATTACTGTTGTCCACATGATAAGTTGATTGAGCAGCAGATCTGGCATGTAATGAGCAATAGTTACATATGACCCTCCAGTGCGTGACATTATGGAGTGAACGTAGTAGCCCCTAACATATGGGGGCCATGCTCACAATGTCCAGACATCCCCAGGGTGAACACTGGATGACAGCAGTGAGGGCATGTAAAACCTACTCCACTTAAGTCAAGGAGGTAATGGAGTAACAGGTCTTGTGTTGTCCTCACTCGTCTAGGCATTTAGAGGAATGATACGTTAATAAGTGGTATTAATGAATATATGTTACCAAGTGTGTTTCAGGATGGGGAACTTATGTGAATAAACATGGGACTGTCTGTAAACTCAAGGACAGTTAGGTATTATGGTGGAATTTCAGTGTGTGTGTGTGTGTGTGTGTGTGTGTGTGTGTGTGTGTGTGTGTGTGTGTATGTGTGTACTGGTATGCAATGCTGTACAAGTCTTAAAGAGCATTTCTTGTTCTCCCCCACAGGTGGCAAGGTGGGTCAGGATCCCTCCTGCATGCAATCTGATGTTGGTGTCCATACAGACACCGAAGATAATGATAAGACTCTTGAGGCACAGGCGGGGTTATCAGAGGCCAAAACTGCGCAATCGTTTGACATCCCTCTCTTAGCCACCCCAACCCTGCACACAGTTACAGAGTCTATACATACCCCATCACCAGTGGCCATAGCAAAGGGACAGTTGATGGTTGGTGGCAGTGCACAGGAGAGTGTTGCATCTATGTCTACTGTATATGGCTACAGAAGGAATAACCAGACGACTGGCAGGACACCACATAGGCAGATGTACCAGGGTGCTCATGGTAGGGCCACTGGTCATCATGCCCCTGGCAGAAGTACCACAACTGGTACCACCAGGCACATGATTCAGACTGTCATGGAGGCGCAGACATGTATGAAACTGTACACCAGACAGGGTCTGAGGCTGCATAGGTCTGCTCTCTCATCTGTAAGTGACAACTTCCATGAACTTTCTGGTGCCCTCCGTGATTATACCAAGGTCATGGATAGATGGCTGGGTGAGATGATGGGCCTTGTCAACCATGGTTTATCCTTGCTCGAACATGTGGTGGGAGTGGGGTGATCTCTCAATATACTAGTAAAAAGCAAGGGTTGTCATCCAAAGGACACAAAGTTTTCACCAAACGCCAACTTTTAATAAACGAAGCTTTCGGGTACTCTACCCTTCATCAGCATATACAACTATGTTTTAAGAACACATTTAAATAGAGGCTTGATTAATATCACATGCTTACACCAGCCACTAGAAACACTAATAAAATTTGCATAAAGCTGCTTAATATTAAAAACCACAGTATACACTATATTATATATATGCTGATGAAGGGTAGAGTACCCGAAAGCTTCGTTTATTAAAAGTTGGCGTTTGGTGAAAACTTTGTGTCCCTGGGAGTGGGGTGATGGCAGCATGGATGTAGGCCAGCAACACCAACACCTGGTGGTCGATGTGGATGTGTTAGGACACCAAGGTGCTCCCGTAGTGGCAGTACCAGCTCCAGCACTGCAGGGGGGGGGCGCTGTCCACACCACACCACAGCAGGCCACATGCACGGGACCTGGTTCCAGCGGACATCTGTCATCATCAGGGGAGAGTAGCACATTGAGACCTGTACCTGGATGTGCCCATGGAACGCCTGGCAGGCACAGTCTATGTGTCCATGGCCAGAAGAGGTGAACTGCACACCCTGCCAGGTATGGTCTGCAGCTGCCCAAGAAACACCTGTATAGGGCAGCCACATGGCAGAACTGTGTGCATGCATACCCACGCACTATACAAACACACCTGGGGCAACTCCATACCTACACACACCACATCACCATTCCCATTTCAACTAATTACACCCCTCACCCCACACACATAGTGTCAACCATATGGCCAACCCTCGGTCTTTGGCAAACCAACAACACACCTTGTGCATATGATAATACCTGTGCCACATCCCTGTCATCCATAACATCGATGCAGGGACAGGCTAATAAGGTTCTGATGCACACGGTGGCTGCACTACAGTGTACCAATGTACTGCTGTGTAACATGTTGTCAGAAGTAATGTTTAATGCATACATGTCAGGTAGTGTAGCTGTTCAGCCATGATGCATTATAGCTATTAGTAACACTGAGTGATTGTGGTCTCCATAATGTTATCCATTTGTGTTGTAGGTGTACATGTGTTAGCAGGAGGATGGTCTGCAGTCATATTCCACAAGGGGTATGGCACTGTGGTGACACCATGGCTGTGACATATCCTGGGTACAGTTGAACACATGTCACAGGTTTGTATAACAGTTACTGCCTGTGCCACATGGACAGGTGACCCACTGGGACATGTATAATAATCAACCTGATGTAGATCCTTCCACATACGCACACACTCTTAATTGGCAACACTGGGACTAGACCCCTACCTAGGTATGTAGTGCTACTGAAGTGTGGGTATCTTTCATTGCGCACACCACGCAGCGTTTAGGGTGAGGTGTGTTCCAGGTTACATGTTACATGCAGAACATCCCCAGACATGTAAAGTATGGTAATGGGGTATGTAATGGTTCAATGCATAGTGTTACATACTATCATATACACATTAACAGACACATAACAGGCAGACACACATCCGAGAGACCTGAGCATATCAGTGCTAACTTGTCAGTGTGTCCACTGTGTTACAGGTAGGCTGCACACAGCACATGCATAACTGGGCTGGATTGTGGTATAAGTTACCTGTATGGTTGATGGTGACAGTGGTCAACATAGAGTGGTACATGGGACATGTACTGGGTGTACCATGGTGTAATGACAGTGTACACAGCACCCACATCCCACAGTGGATATTGTACTCACTGGAACCCATGATGACACTCTGACATACCCACCATCACACATTGCTCATGACTGCGATACGATCCATTGTCCATCCCTACAGTGGTACTATAGGGATATGCATCTAATGCACATGCAACAGGCATAGTAGGGTGATGCATTGTCATGCCTCACCTATGGGCAGCAACAACACTATCTGTACTACTGTGGGGCTATGCATATTGTAATAGGAATATGTGGCCTCGGAATGCTGTACCCTAGAGATATACAGACATGCACACATACACACATTTGCCAGAACGCAATGGGTATCCCATGCCTATCGACCCATTTGTACAACACTGTTGTGCTGTTACTGCAAGGCAAATGTAGCCATTAGGGAGAGGAGCATAACAGGGTACGTATAATGTCTGGTACAGCAGCAGCCACATCTTACTATGGCAATGGGTGTTGCAGTGGGTGTGAAGGCACCCATGGTATTCCCAACTACAGGTGTACTAACACACACACACACTGCTATCCTCAGTAATGCACATGTACACATTTGTCAGTACTGGGGTGCATCACTGCAGGTGGTCATAGGTGTGTACCTGGCTATTGTCCATGGGGAGATGGGAAGTGGAGGAGATGTGTGTACAGTGGTATCATGCCACCTGCCATGTGCCAGCAGGCAATCTGTTGACATGTACCACTGTGGTGACCCTCATGGTGAGAGTGACATGCATCAGCCAATCCTCGAGGTGCCTCCTGCAAATGGCCACTGAGGTGATCCAGTTGACATGTATGCAACATGTATTACAACACATGGTTAGTGTCTGTGATGAAGACCTGTACCCAAGCATGTTCTATTGACTGTGGTAGTGTAGTGGAAGTACCCATGGCATGTGGTGTGTACAGGGTATTGACTCCTATATCTGCCAGTTATAACACAGCTGGCAGACATGCCAGTGTCAGTCAAGCATAGGTTGCCTGTACGTATCCAAGCTGGATACCTGCCATCTGCACATCTGTACAGGGACTGACAGACATCATCTCAGCAAGTAGTTATGCAGTAGGATGAATGTGTTGACAGCTAGACGTCTGACACCAATATGTATTCCATTATTACATGTTGGAAGCCCTAACTGACATGTGCTGTACAGACAGTAGTCTACAGTTACTTTCCACATGTCAGATCATTATCCAGTAGGGGATATATACTGTGACATATATCCATATATGTATGTAGATATGTATATATGTATATATCTATATATCTATATAGATATATGGATATATATATATTTATATATATATATATATATATATATAGATATATATATATATATATATGTATATATATATATATATATATATATATATATATATATATATATATATATATATATATATATGTATATATATGTATACAGAGAGAGAGAGCGAGAGAGATGTTTAACATATGTCCAGAACATGGAGTGGAGTCCTACCTCAGCACCAATAGTCCCAACCTCTTAGTGTAAGGGGATGTCATGTATGTATTGCAGGTATATATGTAGATTGTTGCTACTGTAACAGGGGTTGTCTTAACAGACGTGTGTGAGAGGTCACATCTGCTTTTGACATGTAAGCCATTGGCTACTGACAGACATCCTAAGGATATCATAGTACAGTACCACGGCTAGCACAGTAATGATCCTGCGGACTACAGCAGAAATATGACCAATATATGTGGACAGTCTAGCACTCTGTGGTCAGTCCAGAGGTGTAAACAGATCCCTTTCATGTGACACATGTGGACCACGCCTGACAATGTGAATGTTAACAGCCATGTACATGGGTATATCACATAAATACTGGACTACATATGCCCACACAGTTTATGCATACACACACGCCAGTCTGTCCAGACACATAATATCTGGTGGTGCAGAGCTCATAAGAGAAATCAGTCAGCCCTCTGCACGTACGGCTATTGCATGGCTCAGAAACATCAGAAGACTGATATGGCCACATACAACCCAGTAGTTAGTGACATACATCTGTATAGAATCCCACTGCTTTGTCAGAAATGCACAACAGTTATGGTGGCCTGGCAGCAGTATGTCTTGCAAATAACTGAACATAGCACACTGGGTAATTACACTAAGCTGCTAGGCATGTAACAAAGCACTGTGCAAACTACAGGCAGACTGTCACAACACTGGACTACATTTTGAATGGGGGAATACACATGTACCTGCAAATGTAGCAGGGTCTACCTGCATGTCACAGAACAAATTAACAGACACCTGTGAGAAAGCGCGTACCCACAACCACTGTGAACACAGCCACAGCCACAAGCTTAATATGACACTATATGGACTGTTTGATAAACACCATCCTCATATGTGCCACTCACACACTAACCCTACATAAACTGGTTCACGACACAATGTGGTCCGATGCCTATCTGTGGTATGGGACACATGTGTGTTTGGCCCAACAGATATGTGAGCTGATAGGGTACCATACACTGGAGTAGCATGTAACATCAGATAAAACAGGACCAAGAACAATGGCATCTACCACAGTCTGTGCACAGGCCAAGGTACGTATGCGCAATACACATGCTGTCGACAATCACCATAAGTACACAGACCCCAGTTTTGTACACATAACCACAGAATGCCCAGGTTATGTCCTCAGGAATAACCCCTACTATACATAACATGTCTAGCAGTCTGATATCTGACTGGCTTGTTATCAGGTTTGATGTCAATAAATAATGGTGTACAGAACATATGCACCTCTTACTGCATGACATATGTACAAAGGTTGACAGATTTGTGGCTGGAGCCGCAAACACTGGGCCAATATTGGCATGTTGCTGTAATAACCCCATACATTTGCTGTCATACCAGGGTTGTTGTGACATACGTCCTATGAGGGATACGAAGTCAGTAACTCTCATGGTTGTCACCATGTACTGATTGCAATCCTCAGACTATGCTTCTGCAGTTCTAAGATAGGTGTTCTGTGAGTAACACAAGAAACATAAGACTCCACACACTGCCCAGTCTGCAGATAACCCTACATGTGGGTGTTTCCTCAAACACATAACACTGTCATGACAGATATTAAATCATGTAGACCAGCCATATCCAGACACACCCTGTTAAAGCAACATTACTCCAAATGCAGAAGAGCAACACTTACATTCTATAGTCATTTCTGGCACATCCCCCTCCTGTTTGTTGGCCTGTCTCCATAGTGTATGTTGTTAAAGGTAAATCCGAATACCATCTGTGATGCTGTTTGCCAAACACCTAATTGAGGTCCTGCTCACAGTGAATGAAAAGGCCCAACACCCACATGATCTTCCTGGATACTGGAGTGTGTTTCCATGCAATTGGCTATGGGTATGTTACGACAGCTGTTCCACATGGAATCAACTAGAGGGGAACTGCAATTTGTGCAGAGGCCATCAGCTGATCATGAGCATCACTTATAAAACACAAGCTGCTGCCTAAGCAAAGCAAGTGTACTTCTTCACATCTACGAGAGAGGGAGAGAGACACACAGACAAAGACAAAGTAAGTCAGGGAGGGGGTGCGAAAGTAAAACCTAAGCATGCTTGTGTCATACACCTACCAGTACAGGGTTTCAAACCCCTATGTATTGCTATCACATGTCTATGTAATTATTGCATGCACCACATAGCTTACAAGTTGGGGAGCTGTCCAAAGGTATATCTGATGGTGAGTGACATCTGCAACAGTGATATAGGAGTGATATGGTAGGTGTAGTACACATGTCTGTCCACATGAATAGGTGTCAACGTCAACACAGCCACACTCTCTCAGGGACTCATATACATTAACACAGTTGGCAGGGTCAGGAATAGACTTCCTAACTAGCTAGTTTGCCACAATACAGTAATACGCAGGTATTACATGCACCACAGGGGTTATCCGGATGATATATGGGCAAGAGGTATGTGAAGGTTTCTGACATCAGATGGCATGCTTCAGTAGGCCAATGGGAGTTGTAGTGAGTGTGAATGGGGTCAAAAGCATTATACTCTACACACACAGACACAGGGTGCCAGTACTGACATGCATGGGTGAATGCTTCACAGGTGTGTAGTAGTTGACTGTGCCATAAGGCTGCACAAGGCTAGGTGAATGGTATACCTTGGCAGCAGGCCACATGAAAATGGTCTGTAGTGTGGCTTAGGGGTGTAGTGTCTTGATTGGCCCACACAGGTGGGTACTGTATTCACCATCCAATCATCTGGGTTACTATTGTGTGTGGCTTGTGCTGTGCAATGCTTGACATGTATGTGTTCTATAGTCCATGACATGGATGGTGTCTGGGATGTGCACACATCCAACATACATGCTCAGTGACATGCGGAACTGTACCTGGGGTGTCTGGCCCATGTTGTGTACACAGATTGTTATCATCAGATGTGCCAGTCCTGGCCTCATGTGGTGGGAACTGGTAATGGACACCATGTTGACACTGCACCTACATTGATAGCATGATACAGGTATTCCCTGGTGTCAGTGGCATCTGTCCATAAAGGGCATGTGTTTAAGGAATGGTATTCCTTTGTGGGTCACATTTGATGGTACTACAGTTGTTGCAGGTGTCCAGTGGGGAACATAGTAAAGGTGCACTGTCTGCAATTATGTGCCTATTGTAGTGATGGGACAGGGTGCCATGCCCCCTGTAGTTCACTGCAATCACACCATGGTTACTATCTGTGGGCAATATGCAGGGTACTACCAACAAAGCGGTTGTTGCCTAGGCGAGTGTGTTTGTGTATGAGACATGGGTTGAGAGTGTTCTCTGGGTAATACAAGGGTTGCCTAATATGTTCACTAGGCCTTGATGTCACATGTAGGGGTATGGATTGGCCATCCCAGCCTCTCTGCTGTTTGACATCTGTTATCCTTATAAGATGGACATTGTGACATTTAATAGGCCCACCATATAAGAAATTTGCAAAACCCGCTCCACAATGAGTCCAGTTGTTACACATTCACAGCCACCTCCATCCAGGATCCGAATGGGAAACACACACACACACACACACACACACACACACACACACACACACACACACACACACACACACACTCACATGCCAACTCTCACAGTTGCCATGTCTGGGATTGGAACTCCTACCTAACTAGTTTATCACACTAAAGCATTACGCAGTTATAGGGCGAACCACTGAGATTACTGGACTACTTTCCCCCCAAAGGTGTATTTCAAAGGAAATGGCATCAGCAGGCTTGCCAAAGAAGGGAAATGGAGGTTGTATTGACTGTGAATGGCCTCAAAAGCATTGCTTCCTACATAGATAAACAAACACACACACACACACACACACACACACACACACACACACACACAAACACACACACACACACACACACAAACATCCACACTTGCCATGTCTAGGAACAGAACTCCTGCCGAACTACTATATCACACTACAGCATTAAGCTGTTATAGGATGCACCACAGAGATTACTGGACTACACCTTCCCCAAAAGTGTATATCAAAATGAATGACAACAACAGGCTTGCCAAAGAAGGGCAATGGAGGTTGTATTGACTGTGTATGGCCTCAAAAGCATTGCTCCCTACACATACAAACAAGCATCCACGCTTGCATGTCTGGGAATAGAACTCCTACCAAACTACTATATCAAAATACAGCATTACGCTATTATCGGATGCACCACATAGATTACTGGACTACACCTTCCCCAAAAGTCTATATCAAAATGAATGACAACAGCAGGCTTGCCAAAGAAGGGCAATGGAGTTTTACTGACTGTGAATGGCCTCAAAAGCATTTCTCCCTACACAGACAAACAAACACACACACATCCACACTTCCCATGTCTGGGAATAGAACTCCTACTGAACTACTATATCACACTACAGCTCTATGCTGTTCTAGGACACACCATGGAGATTACTGGGCTATTTTTCCCCAAACATCTATTTCAAGGTGAATGACATCAGCAGGCATGCCAAGGTAGGGCATTTCAAATTATAGTGAGTGTGACTAGCCTAAAAAGCATTGATCCCTACACAGACAAACACGCACAGAGTTGCCATGTCTGGGATTATAACTCCTACCTAACTAGTTTATCACACTACAGCGTTACACAGCTATAGGACATGCCACAGAGATCACTGGGCTACTTTTTCCCCAAAGGTGTATTTCAATGTGAATGACATCAGCAGGCTTGCTAAAGTAGGGCACTGGAGGTTGTAGTGACTTTGAATGGCCTCAAAGCATTTTTACCTACACAAACTAACACACACACAAACATCCACACTTGCCATGTCTGGGAATAGAACTCCTGCCTAACTAGCTTATCACACTACAGCATTACGCTGTTATAGGATGTGCCACAGAGACTATTGGGCTACTCTTTCCCCAAAGGTGTATTTCAAAGTGAATGACATCAGCAGGCTTGCCAAAGAAGGACACTGGAGGTTGTAGTGACTGTGAATGGCCTCAAAAGCATTGCTCCCTACACAGACAACCTAACACACACACAAACATCCACACTTGCCATGTCTGGGAATAGAACTCATACCTAACTAGTTTTTCACACTACAGCATTAAGCAGTTATAGAATGCACCACAGAGCTTACTGGGCTACTTTTTCCCCAAAGGTGTATTTCAAAGTTAATGACATTAGCAGGCTTGCCAAAGAAGGACACTGGAGGTTGTCGTTACTGTGAATGGCCTCAAAAGCATTGCCTCCTACATAGACTAACACACACACACACACACACACACACACACACACACACACACACACACACACACACACACACACACAAACACACACAAGCATCTACACTTGCGATGTCTGGGAATAGAACTCAGACTTAAGTAGATTATCACACTACAGCATTACACAGCTATAAAATGTGCCACAGAAATTACTGGGCTACTCCTTCCCCAAAGGTGTATTTCAAAGTAAATAACATCAGCATGTATGTCAAAGTAGGGCATTTGAATTGTAATGAGTGTGACTAGCCTAAAAAGCATTGATCCCTACACAGGAACACACATGCACACAGTTGCCACATCAACGATTAGAGCTCCTACCTAACTAGTTTATCACACTACAGCACTATGCAGTTATAGAATGTGCCACAGAGATTATTGGTCTACTCCTTCCCCAAAGATGCATTTCAAAGTGACTGACATCAGCAGGCTTGACATAGTAGGGCAATGGGCAGGGCAGTGTGTGTGTGCATGGGCCATAACCCATTCATCTACAGGCAGACATATCACACTCAGGCACACACAGGTTTATATTCATAGGTACGTGTATACAACTGATAGATGACTACTGCCTTGTACAGTCATGATTCACAGTTAGCACTAGCACCACAGAGTCTCTAATGCTAAGAGATTCCAGAGGCAAATGTCTACAGTGAGTGACATTTACACATCATGTGGTTGTAGCCATTTGCTGTGTGATAGGTGGGGCAGGCCTCATGATGGAAGGCTCTTTGTCACTGTCACTCTCTTCCACACATCTGTGTATGTGTACTTTTGGCATATTATAGTGGGTTGTCCTTGGATATATGTGTGTATTCCTATCCAATGTGTGTGCAAAAGCATGACTGGCACATACTGAGGAGTGTATGCACTAACATCTTGCAACTGTCAGATATGTATGGTCCACTGTTGCTGCTAGACATGGGCTTCATTTTTTTAAGTGTGTGAGCATGCCCAGTATGACCTTTCAGTATTTTGTTGTCTGACATTGCCTCCATTTCTCTAAGTGTGGGAGCATGCCCAGTATGACCTTCTGTACTGAATGTGTGAATCCATTCCAGGTAGATTGTACTCCAATGCAGACTTTTGTGTTCTACACCTACAGCTAGCAAACAAGGCAAGGGATAGTAGGTTACTGTAGGTAATTGTGTCTGTGCTGCTTCTGCTACATGGTCCTGGTGTTAGCAGAGCTAGTCAGACATGTGTACTGTCATACACTGTGATGTTTTATGTCATCGGGTACTGTCAGTTAGACATATTTGCTTACAGTAATGTCCTGAGGAACACAGGGTGAATGCAACTGTGTCCAGTATTGTGGTCAAACAGCTACATATTCTTGAAAACTCATGTCATTCTGGAGGGGGAGCTGCAGACACTTGCTGCTGGGTCTGTGTAACTGGTTCATCACCTTGGTACAGTGGTGGCAGAGGATCCCATACTTGTACATCCATTGACATAACAGTATGGCCTTATCCTGCTGTGGCAATACCTCACAGCTGTACAGATTCACACAGGGTACCCAGAGGCAGGGGTCATAAGACAGGACATTACCCCATTGTGGTTTACAAGCAGGTTTGTAGCCACCCATTCTTGTGTTTGCAGCCAGGGATAGTATGTGCACATGACTGTGTTTCAGACTTTGCACACTACATGCTGCCCATGCTCCCACCCCCCATCTATTATTCTATCCTCTTCCATACATTATGCAAACATTCTCTGATACTTTCCCTATAGTTATCACCTCATCACAGCAGTATATTGGTGTTGGTCCACAGTTCATGCAGTAGGACATGGTGGACATGTTACTGTGGTTTGTCCACATGGCCTTGTATATGGGTTCTATGGACTATGTTATGTTGTTATTTGGGAGTCCATGACATAACATACATTGGCAGTATGGGTAAGACACAAGCCTTTGGCAGAGGACTGTAGGCCATTTGGTAGTGATGCAGGCCAGCTGTAGCAGCCCATTGCATTCTGTCAGTCCGACAGTCCCAGACTGCAGTACAGTATATTACCCTGGGGTGACAGGGTAGGTGTGCTAGGTGTTCATGCCAATACTTTCTGTCAGTATTGATCCAGTGATGTGGATGCTGGCAGGGTGCTGCTTAAAGCTAGGGACACACTTGCATGGGAGACCTGCACTGCATGCTGCATTATTTTGCTATTGCCATACACAGGTGGGGATCATATTGTACTCATTCCCAACAGCAGGGATAAGACCGAAGAGATACCTGTGGGTGGTGGTTGAGTGAGCTGGGTGCATGTGTGCTATGGACACTACTTGCATCTGACTCACAGATATGCATGGGGCATTCCACTTATGCTGGCTTGTGCTGGGACATCAGCTGTTTCTCAATACATCATTCCTAGGACCTTTGTGGTCTGTGAGTGTTTGGCCAGACGACATCGGTCTTTCCTATGACAAGCCCAGATAATGTGCTGCAAACCTGTATGTAGAATTCTAAGGGTGTGTCCATTTAACGGTTACACATTATACACTGTCTGTCTGGGGTACTTCCCCCTGTGTACGCTTGTATTTCTGGCCCGACAGTCGTGACATGTCCATCTTTCAGATGGTGACACATATTACTTCCAAACATATACAATGGCTTACTGCTAGAATGTGTTATTCTGGGAGGGATTGTGTTTGGCATTGCAGTTGTAAGGACTTGGCCCTGTCATCAGCAGTACTGGGGAATGACCACCAGGACAAACCTCACCATGCATACATACTGACCACTCTCACACAATATAAAATGCACACCAACCTAACACACGCAGACCTGCATATTGTACACATGCTACAACCTATCCTGCTACCTTGGCCACCTCAGGTAATCTGTGCTCCACTGGTATTTTACCTACACATACATGTTACTACATTTCTACATAGGAGTGGGGACGGCACACCTGTGTGTTACTACATGTCTACTTAGGATTTGGGGGGGCACACCAGACTGTTACTACATTTCTACATTGGATTGGGGGGCACACCTGTGTGTTTCTACATGTCTACATAGGAATGGGGGGCCACACCTGACTGTTACTACATGTCTACACTGGAAGAGTGACTTACCTTGTGGCTGTGTCAGTATTGAGGATGGTGCTGGAGAGCTGCCTGTGCCAGATGCACATAATACACTCCCTATACATGGTTGAGCACAGGTAGTGTCAAGTTTGGCATCCCTTTTACTGTATGTGCGAGTCAGAGAGAGGTGTCATTCCCTGGATCCCTACTATGTCAGTGTATGTGCTATGCGTTGCCTCTTTGCCGAGGCCAGGGCATAATGGGCACACCTCCTTCTGTCTACTGGGACAGGCTCAGGTTGTTCCTCATCCAAGTTACACTGTGCTTGTGCAGGCCCTGGCAATGGTGGGAGACTGTGTGGCCCTGCCCTATGCTGTTCCTAATGCAGCTGTTTCCACAGGATCATATTGTGTAGCATGGCACACACAATGACAATTTTAGTACATGTAGCTGGTGAGTACTGCAAGGCTCCAGCGGATGTGTCCAGGCACTGGAACCATGACTTGAGCATCCCAAACACATGCTCTATTGTAATTCTGGTCTGTGAGTGTGCCTCATTATGGAGTTCTTGTTTGGGTGTGTATGCATTTCTGATGGGTGTCGTCAGCCAAGGCTCCAGTGCGTAACCAGCATCCCCCACTAGGTGACTGTTCGGGATGTCCCCATTGGCAAATCTCTGGTACAGCTGCGCCAGATGCCAGATGTGGGAGTGGTGATAGCTTCCAGGGCAGCCAGCACACACATTCATTATAATGCCCTGGGAACCACACACAACCTGGCAGTTGATGGAGGGGAAACCCTTGTGGTTGATGTAGACCCTACCCTGCTCAATGGGTGATGATTTGATGCATATGTGCGTGCTGTCTATAGCACCCACTACCTCAGGGTATTCTGCTATTTGGTGGAAGAGATGCATATTGCTGGCCAACACATCATGTGTGTTGAGGAAATATACGTGCTCACTGGCATGTGCTGACATGGCATCCAGGAACTGGTGGAGTACCCTGAATGCTGATGCCTGTGAGATCTCCATGATATCCCCAGCTGGCCTTTGGAAGGTACCTGTGGCTAGTATTTTTAGACCTCCATATACCTTGGTATCCACTGGGATGGGTTCCCCTCTGTTAGTTCTGTGTGTCAGGCATGGCCAGCACAGCTCAACAATTTGCTGTAGTAGGTCCCTGTCCTCCCTATAGCACTCCACTATCTCCAGCTCATGTAGCCCCTGGTAGGTTACCCTGGGTCTGTACACTCTTCTCCATCTCCTCACTGTGGGTTGGTTGACAGAATTCTCATCCTCACCACCCTCAGCCTCTTCCACGTGGTGATGTATGATAGCTGCTGCTGCCCCTATCATTTTGTTGTTTATATTTGTTAAAATTTCCCTGCTTGTATACACCGGTGGTGTGGGGTATGTCAGAAAAAACAGAGGGAAAGGTGTTTGCATAGTTTATAGTAGTGTTCTGGGCTGGGCTGGTCTGCTGCCTGTGAAATTGGCTGATTCAAATACATTTCACCTGCTAGCTAACCACATCGCCACAACAGTCAGGAAATCCTTCTATGTGGCACACCTCATCACGAAGGGCTTTTCATCCAGAAAAAAGGAGGTCATTGTCACACTGTACTCATCCCTCATTAGACCCATTATAGAATACAACGCCCCATTTGGTATGTACCTCTCAAGACATCTGCAACAACTGGAAAGGCCTCAGAAATACCTCACTAAAAGAATCACAGGCCTAAAGCAGATGCCCTACGCTGACCGCCTTAAAAAACTCCAGCTATACTCTGTCGCATATCGTCTACTCAGAGGCGATCTCTGCTTAACTTACAAGGCCATGTCAAACCCAGAGCTGTTGGACATGCTACACTTAAAGAAATCCCAATCCCTCAGAGCTACACGCTCCAGGGATCTAAACCTTGTCATCAGAATAAACAAAACATGCTGGAGGGATAGGTTCCTGACCCAGAGACTCCCCAGACTCTGGAATAGATTGCCCATACATGTAAAGCAGAGTGCCTCTTTGGACCTCTTCAAGAGGAACCTTGACGATTGGATGGGAGAAAGGAAATTCACCCCAGGGATCACGTCAGCCGCCCTGCTAGACAGGGGTCCAGGAAAGTAAATAATGTGGGAAGAAATAGCCAGGGAATTGTTATGGCTAGGCTTGTATAGGCCCTAGGGCTGATAGCCTAGTACCAACCTATGAACCTATGAACCTATGAACCTATGAACCTATGAAGTTCTCCTTGATTACCTTCCCACTGCTGTTTTCCCTTCCCATTGCCTTCCTGTTTAAGCCCCGAGGCACGCCACACAAACACAGTGCTCAAATGTGCACAGAGCTGCTACTTCCTGGTTTACTTTATTTTTTGCCTTTAAAACCCGCCGCGCAGCGCGCACACCTACTTAGGCAATGTAAAGAGTGCTAGGCAGCCTCAGACTAAGCTAAGGGCAACCCGAGCCATAGGGCTCCAATCCACTTACAGTATGCCTGACACACACCCCCTATGATGTCAACTAACTCTTAGGCTTGAACCATGCTATTCCTGCACTTTCACTGTTGGGTGCTGACTAGCATTGAGGGAAAATCTGGGATTTACTATCATTCCCCTCATTTGCATAGGATTGCCTGCTAATACATTACAAATGGGGAATAGAGTTTACATCAAATTCAGATTACCATCAAATCAATTTTCTTGATGTGACAGTTATTAGAAATTCTGATAGCACACTCAGAACTCAGGTGTATCACAAGTATCCCCAGTATAATAACTTTCTTTTTGCCACCAGCATGCATCCAAGCCACACCATCCATAACATCCTCAAGTCCCAGTTCTTACGTATAAGAAGAATCTGTTCCACAATGGAGGATTACACTACATCTCGACAAGACCTTATTAACAGATTTAGCGCTAGAGGGTATAAACAACAGGATATCATAGCTGCTAGCAACTGGGCCTCAGGTTTGGCCAGGATGTAATTGTTGGAAGACAAGGATAAAACACAGAGGGTGGAATCTGATAATATTAGATTTGTAACCACTTATAGGCGCAATATCAATTTGATTCGGAAGGTTAATTCTAAACATTGGAATTTACTTATGTCTAATGATGAGTTGCATCACGCCCTTGGTCCTAATTGTCAGTTTTCATATAAAAGGGGAAAAACACTGGGATCGCATTTTTCCCATTTCAAATGTACTAGCACAGGGGATGCAATATATCATCGAATTACTATTACTGGGGATAGATTGCTGGGCACCTTTCCCTGTGGCCATTGCTCCTCGTCAGTATATATTTAAGTTCAAACAATTCACTAGTAAGAACACCAGTCAGGTTTTTGATACCATATTTTTTAGGAACTGTGGAACAGACTGGGTAATATACTTAATGACATGCACCTGTTCGGCCTTCTACATAGGGCAGACATCACGTCCCTTGTGTCTTCGTATGTCTCAGCATCGGAGTGATATACATAATAAAAGGTTGATGATTGCACTATATAGACATTGTACTGTTCATTGTACTGCCCAGTTTTACTTTATGATTATAGGTAGGATTCATGGCAATAGAAGTAATAGACAGGGTTGGCTTTCAATTCTAAATAGAAAAGAGAAATATCGGATTATAAAACTGGGGGGGCATTTTCTCACCAGGGCTCACTGATCACTTAATTTACTCATAAATCCATAACCAATCAATTAATACAGAGTGTTTGTTTATACAGCGAACCTTATTGGATGTTAATGATTTTTAAACTTGGAAACCCTGACTATCAATTGGATCTGAAGAAGGCTTGAATAGCTGAAAGTGCTTGTCCGTTTCTCATACAGGGTTTCTTTTGTGTTTTTACCAGCGTTTTTATTTGTGGAATTAAACATACTGTTAAAATACAAATAGAGTTATTAAGCCTTGTATGGTGAAATGAGATTAAAATGTGTCTGTAAAGTCGTTACATTTGTTTTTGTTTTTTTTGTTTTTGTTTTTTTTAGTAGACGAGAATGTAGAGAATTCTTGAATGAAACAAGATTTTCAATTGTTTTTTGATTTTTCATGACCATGGGAGATCATTACTCACAACTGTGACACTCCCAAGGCTGTAATACTCAGAACATTTTGTTCAGGTTATCAAGCCCCACTGTATACTTGATGCAAGAGCAAACCCCCACTCCAGAAACTATGTAGAATGAAGCCGCAGTGGTGCAGCAGTAGCATTCTCGCCTCACAGCAAGAGGCTCTCCCGTTCGATTCTCGGCTGGACCACCTTCTGTGTGGAGTCTGCATGTCCTCCCCATGGTCAAGTGGCATTCAAAAGACATGCGTGAATGGGTGTGCCTTTGTTGAAAGTTGGCCGTTGGGCTGGCACCTTGGCACTGTAAAAATCTACTGCCAATCATTAGTGGACCGGAGTTCCACTGTGGTGACCCCTAACCAGGAAAAGAAGAATAAGAACAGTCTTAGAAGAAAAAGAAAAAAGAGATAGAAATGCAGCACCCACTTTTATCCTGCTTCTCTAATCTAAGGCTAGTATTCATAGTCATCAATGTAAATGCATTAGGAAATTCGGGGCCAAGTGCAGACAGGTGCAGCTGAGCAGTGATTCAGAGGCCATTTACACCAATTTGCGGTATCCTTGAATGCAGTTATGCAAATCAGCAGATAATGAGATGGTAATGAGAAGTGAGGAAATGTTTGTATGCTAATTAAGACTATTTTATGTCATTTGCAGTTCATACTCAGTTTTTCCTGCTTTCCTGCACTTGTCACAGATGTGCTATAAAAAGTGAAGCCTCACTAAATGCATCAGAGTTAAAAATGGTGAAAATTCTATTTCTTGTAGTGAGCTTTTGCTTTTTCTATGCCAGATGTGCTTGTCTTAGCTGGGCCAAATCCACTTGCACACAGCAGTGCTTGCCTACCAAAAAGGCAAAAATATAAGCAAAAGACTTCTCATTAAAACTTTGATTATCAAGAAATCCTTGATAGATTTAAGGATACTGAAGGAGTTCCTGGATGCACTCCTGGCACATGTGGCTCAGTATATCTGTTTCCCATTGTCAGTTCAGGCCAAAGTTTGGACTATGCATTCCTTTTTTGTGGTGGCACTTTTCCATGAGGTTCTTGGTGTGATAGATTACACCCATGTCACAATTAGGGTTCCGCAATAAGAAAGGCTCCCATTCCATCAACTGCTAGGTAGTGTGTGCTACATGGGGTGCATTACCATCATCTCTACCAAGCACTCTGGCAGTGCAAATGATCCCCATATCTGGCACACTAGCTCACTCTACTGTCTCTTCCTGTATGATAGGATGGCCAACGGTCATCTTGTTGGTAAGTTGAAAATTATTTTTTTAAGTAAGTAGTTATTCATGTTAAATGAAATTGCTGTACATTAATCTGTATTTTCTCCTCTTTCTCTCTTTTTTTTTTTTGTTTTTTTTTTTTTTGTTTTTTTTTTAGAAGGAGATCCCGGATATCCACTCGAACCATGACTCATGACTCTGGTGAGAAATCTATCTGGCATTACAGAAGAGAAATATAACACACCCCTGTAACAGACCTAGATTGTGACTGAGAGGGTGTTTGTCATCCTAAAGAGCCATTTCAGGTACCTGGATGAGTCTGGAGGTGCCCTTCAATATGACACGGCTAGTGCATGTAGGATGTTCACTGCCTGTTCTGGTGGTGAAGTGACCCATACTGTCATTGCAATTCCCAGCACTAGTCCCACTATGGCTAATTATGACCAGCTGGCAGATGTAGTGTGGGACACCATGTGACAGACGCATGCACAGCATGTAGTTGTACAAGCTAAGAAGCAGTGTCAAGTCAAGAACTATGGACCAGGACACTCAGGTTAGTGCTTTTTTTAAAAAAAACACATATACCATAATTGATGCATGCAGTGATACCTGTCACTGTTCATCTGACATTCTCCCTCTTGTCTTAAAGTGTTTTTTTATTACCAGCAAATCAGTAAATATGTCAACAGTTGCACATGTTGTGTTAAATAACTGCTTTGTTTAATTATTTATTTACTATGCAATAGAAGGTGCTATCAACAATTTCTGTGTAAAGAATTATGTTGCACTGTACATCATATTTCTTTTTTATTGCCATTAAGAATAATTATGAGCTCAGAAACTTTATTCTTTTGTGCAATGACAAGGTTATACTGGCCACCCCATCCCCAACTAAACCTTATTTCCAGTACATAGACTTACTTATCAATGAATGTAAGTCACAGTAGCTCCATATACATCTCTTATTGATAGGCCTGGTGATGAAGCAACTGATCTGGAAGATGGGCTACCATGACAACTGTAATGTGAGTTAGTGCAATGGTGTGATGTAGATGAGGAACGTGATCTTCCTGTCAGTGACCTGACAGTGCTGCAAAGCCCATGACCAGGACCTTGACCTAGAATGCGAGGTTCTCCTAGGTGTAGATGACCATTAACATGGCCTGTGAGAAATGTGTTGTGATTTCTCACTGTTAGTATTGTCTTGGGAGCTAGTGCTAGTATCGTGGAATCTCCCCCCATGTGTCTGGACAGTACCCCATCCCCTTCCCCCAGTAAAACTGACTCTAGCTTGGGTCTGGTATGCCTAAACCAATGTACAAATGGAGGTTGTAACTGATACCTGGTGTGCCACCATTCTACACATCACTGATACCTGGTGTGACACCATTCTACACATCACTGATACCTGGCGTGCCACCATTCTACACATCACTGATATCTGGTGTGACACCATTCTACACATCACTGATACCTGGTGTGCCACCATTCTACACATCACTGATATCTGGTGTGACACCATTCTACACATCACTGATGCCTGATGTGCCTCCATTCTACACATCACTGATGCCTGGTGTGCCACCATTCTGCACATCAGTGAAACAATGGCACTATCCCTTCTCTCTGCGAATTCAAAGTAGTGTTTTAAATTTTTACCCATATCCTGTGGGACTCTAACCATTTCTAGCTGACTCTCTGTTGCACTAGTTTGAGCCCTAAACATGTCATGGCAGATTTCCTGTTGTGCAGCCAATGCTTTTCATGTTTCCTGAGGTAGGACAAAATATTGCCTCCACCTGTCACCCATACCTGCCAACCTGTTAGAACTACAAATCTGGAGATGGCCACAAATAATGGGGGACAATGCCCAAAAATAGGGACACTTTTTAAATATTGCTCTTACAAACTTAAAAAGTTGACAGAATAACAGGTTTTGCATTAGCATGAATTTTTTGAAGGGTATGAAGTCTGAAACCCATATGCCTGCCATTATTTTCTGATTTCAGTCCTCAATGATTTGCCATTGATTTTCCAGAAATCCACAGATTTATAAGAAACAGACCAAAAATATGAGGCAAAAATCTGGACATTCTGCAAAAATCTGGATAGTTAAGAGGTATGCTGGCACCTCTTTGTAATGCTGTTACTGTGGGAAATGTGGCCTCTGACTAGCTGCCTTCATCCTCAAATTGTACTTATTCATGAGGGGACACTGGTGTAGATGTGCAGGTTTGCTCCTGGTGTACAAATGTGAGTGGAATGTTACCTTATGATTGACTTTGTGATGCAAGTGTCACTTTCTGTAGTTACCAACATGTTGTGAGGTGACAGACTCTGCTATTACAATGGGAGACTTCCCTCAGATTGCCTCATAAATACAACTACATTATCATCATCAGCTGTAGCAGCAACAGCAACACCCATTCTACTCCTGACTTCATCCATATTTAACAGCACAGTTGAACTGATTGTTTCTGATGCTGAGTCTGTAAAAAAATCCTTACAACACATTAAGGGCAGAGAAACAACATACTATATAGCATGCTTACTGGGGGGGGGGGGCTGTTTTTGTGACTTTTGAATAAAAGTCTGTTTCCTTTTCCTGTTGTACTGGTCCGTTTTTTTTTTTTTTCATTGTTTGTTTTTTTGGACCTGTGCACTAGCTGTCCATGCAGAGGTTTTTTGGTTGCCACTTACCATAAAGTCTGTCTTCATTTTATTAGCTGTTGATGTACAAGAATGACTTAATAGTAAAGAATTGTGACATGTTTAATTACACCACTGTTTGTCACCATTCGGTTTTAAACACTTAAAAGGTGCATACTTTAAACAAGCCTTCAGGAGATGATGAATGCAAATGGACAGAAGGTATTCAGAATTTGATGTTAACTTAATAAGGACTGGAAGGCCCCCTGTAGTGGTCCAGGAAATTGCACTCTGCCTGGCCTTGCTTCTAGCATGTCCTACCATTTCATTTTTCCTTTTCTTACACCGTGCCAGAAATCTGTTTCTGCCTCCAAATGCATTGATTTTAACAACTACTTGACTCTGGGCTTTGCTCCTCTGAGCTTGTCTGGGCCCCCCTTTACCTAAAATAATTTTGCCATATGTTCTAAGTACTGCCATGAGTGCACACTTTTCCTCATGGCTAAAGTTACCATGTATATGCCTGGCTCCCTTATTCTCCAAAAAAGGGGAAAAGAATGGAAAAAGAAAAAAACTAAATAGGGCTACAGTCGATGTTAAACTATAAACCACTGGCCTGTTATTCTTGCCACCAAAACAAATAAATAAATAAGCAAACAGCAATGTGATTTCAAAGTGCACAACTTTAATATTCAATACTGATGAAAGTAATTATGCTGAAATCAAAATGCAGTACTATCTGCCATCGCCATGCAGTCCTTCCTGACTGACAGTAGTAAAACAACACTTTTATCTACACATCTGTCTTCTGCACAGTACCTATTCTCAAATCCAATAACCGGTTTTCAGATATATGGATGCTCTGAAACTTCTGTAATGATGTATTGTTAGCAATACTATTTCAATGTACAGCACCACGTGTGAAAAAACTTGCAAGCACATCACCATAATTAATAGTCATGCAATGTTATCTTTAAATGCACACTAGAGTTCAAAATGTATTGCAACTGACCTTTAAAACATTATGACAGCAACTGTTAAATTGCCTCTTAATAAATATGAATTAATTTATAAACGTTTTCTTACTTTTAATGTCTGTGGTATCTTAAGTAATTTGCCACCTAACTCCGCTATTCGTGACTGAATATGGCACAGCTCAACCTTGTGGCATAAATTCAGGCTGATTTACATGTTAATATGCAAATAAAGCTAATTTATATGCATGTCTATGAATCACAGTATAATGTAAACATGTTATGAAGTACATTGACATATTCAGACTTTCAGTGACTGAGAAAGCTCATCATACAGTACATGAATGAATCTGAAACAGTTGTGGACACACCGTGAACATTTATGAACTCTGAAGCAGTCTACTGTTTACAGACATGCACTGCTAAGGCTAAACAACATGCACTGCTAAGGCTAAACTAGCCAGTATAAGAATAGTCTGCAAAATAATAAAAAGGTTAAATGGATGAGGCTGTTTGCCTTGTTACCAAATAATTAAAATAAAATGGAAAAATAAAATATGAGATGAAAGCTACAGCATAAATTACAGATTATATCATCTTTGGATTTTAAATTCCATGTTTATTGATTTATTTGTGCTTGCTTTACATACTCCAACTAGTAAAGATTTATCAGATGGTATGCCTATAGTTCAAACTATTGAAAACAGTTATGGCACCTATATTTCACTTAGTACATGATTCACTTGTCAGTAACATATATACCTGTCAATTAACTTAAATATCATTTTACTCATTTAAAAATCACAAAAGCTTCTTGCAACAGAAAAAAGTGATATTTTAATGAGGAAACTTATAAAATTAGTATTAAACAATATGTCAACTGAAATTTTCCCAGATTATTGATGTGGTAGCTAATTAGAATCATTTCATCCTGCTGTATGTCTGATATGTTCTTTCAGTTTAGGAACCAACTGGTAGGAACTGCTTTGGAAAGAAAGTCTGGATATTAGAACAGAAAAAATGTAGAACAATAGTTGGGACCGAATGTAAGTGGTCTGATGCAGAATTGCTCCATAACAACCTAAGCGTTCAAAATGAAACTAAAGAAAATGCATTTCTAATGCAATTTAGAAATAATGAAATAATGTTAGGAACAAAAAAGCATGTGCCATCGCAATTTAAAAGAAATGTAACACACAAAATAATGTTTACTGAATAATGAATAACCAACATAAAGGAACTGCTAAGAATTCTGAACTAAGAAATATTATAAAAATTCAGCAACTATTGAAAATCTAAAACTATTGCTTCTTAGAAAATCCTTTCATGCATTTAGCTTTTTTTTCCCCTGGATTCATTCCCTTCATTTCTAGTATCTAACACATGCATTTGAAATTGTTTTAGAATATTGGCTAAATTAAAAATGTGAGATAAACATGAATTCAGTCTGTTAAGCAGTATCCACAATAACATCAACATACAACAAAAACTATAGTTCTTCTGACAAAAAAAAACATTGAAATAAACCAAATTTCAGCTTATGCAGTCATTACATTGGAGCAGTAATAATGTAGTCACATACAAGTGATATTACTTTTTTCTTACCTTCCAAAATATTTTAAAATAAATAAACCTTGATAGGGAAGTCTGAATGGTTTATTAATGAATTATTCATGATGATGAGAAAAGTGTATTTCATATACAGTGAAGATGCTTTATTTTAGTAACAATGGATGCTGAAAACATTGAACTACTGAGCTCAGCAGAAATTATACTAATTGTGACATTAATGGATATTTGTTGATTTTCAAAAGATTAGTAAATTAGTTTATACAGGAGACCATTCAGAATGTATTGCTTCTATTTTTACTCTCATAGTACTTTGAACTATGCCAGGTGACTAAACTATAATACAAATTAAAGTAAGATACTCCCCCACATTCTGCAAGCCTTGCGTGGCATGCAGGATTAATGCAGGAGCTCTAGCAGGCAATATGTCTGCCGTGCGATCCAGGAATAGCCTGTAGGGGCATGCGCGAGCGCTCCTGCACTTGTCCTGCATGGACTCAGCCCCTGTGTACAAATTACCCCATTTGCAGGAGAAATCCATGCAAATGAGGTGAATTTGCGATCCAGGAAGCTGGAAACCAGACATGCAGGACTAGTGTAATCTGTAGAAATGTACTCGGATAGTAACCGAGTACATTTCTGCAAATTCCAAAACAGAGCCGTGACAGCTCCAAATAAAAGCTGCATAGCTGCGGTGGTGGTGCTTCGGTAGCATTGTCGTCTCATAGCAAGATGTTGTCCCGTTCAATTCTCAGCGAGAGCGTCTTCTGTGTGGAGGCATATGTGAATGGGGCGTGCCTTCGTTGAAGGTTGTGCGTCAGGGCTGGTAACCTGGTACGTAAAAATCCACTACCAATCATTAGCGGACCGGAGTTCCGCTGTGGCGACCCCTAACCGGGAATAGCGGAAAGACACAAACAAATCAGTCAGGAAGCGTGCCAATGGCCAAGTATAAAGCCATTGGCATTAAAAACAGCTTAAAAGATAAAAAAAATTAACTTTTATGTTTAAGCGTAGGACATTGGCGTGAAAACGGGATCAGGCTAAAAGTAAAAAAAAATACCCCAAAAAAGCATTCTAACAAAAATCACTATCTGCCATTATAGTAAATGGCAGACAGAAGACAACATGGCCAGTGAGTAGTGGTTGCTAAGGGGGGAGGCTCAGTGTGAGACATGCAACTATGCATTAACAGGCAATCCTATGCAAATTAGGGGAATGATAGTGAATCCCCATTTTCCCCAGCATGCTAGTCAGGTCCCAACAGTGTATGAGCAGGAATAGCTTGGTGCAAGCCTAGGAGTTAGCTAACATCATGGGTGTTTGTGTGTCAGGCATACTGTAAGCAGATTGGAGCCCTGTGGCACATGTTTGCTCCCATCTAAAGCGCAGCTAAGCAAGGGGGTGTGTCTGAGTCTTCCTAGCACTCTTTACATTGCCTAAGTGGGTATGAGCGCCGCGCACCGGGTTTTAAAGAAAAAAAAAGATAAACCAGGAAATAGCAGCTCTGTGCACATTTGAGCACTGTGTTTGTGCGGCGCACCCCTGGACTTAAACAGGAAGGCAATGGGAAGGGAAAACAGCAGTAGGAAGGTAATCAAGGAAAACTAGCATAGCTGGCAGGTGAAATGTATCAGAATTAGCTAATTACACAGGCAGCAGACCAGCCCAGCCCAGAACACTACTATAAACTATGCAAACACCTTCCCCTCTGGTTTTTCCCATATTCTACACCACCGGTGTATGCAAGCAGGGAACGTTTAACAAACAAAACTACAAAATGATGGGGGCTGCAGCAGGCAACATACAACATGTGCAAGAGGCTGAGGGTGGTGAGGATGTGAATGCTGCCGATCAACCCACAGTGAGGAGATGGAGAAAAGTGTACAGACCCAGGGTAACCTACCAGGGGCTACATGAGCTGGAGATAGTGGAGCGCTATAGGGTGGACATGGACCTCCTACAGCAAATTGTTGAGCTGTGTCGGCCACGCCTGACACACAGAACTGACCGAGGGGAACCCATCCCAGTAGATACCAAGGTATGTGTAGGCCCAGGAATACTAGCCACAGGTACCCCCTAAAGCTCAACTGGGGATATCATGGGGATCTCACAGGCATCAGCATCCAGAGTATTTCACCAGTTCCTGGATGCCATGTCAGCACATGCCAGTGAGCACATATATTTCCTCAACACCCGTGAGGTGTTGGCCAGCAATATGCATCTCTTCCACCAAATAGCAGAATACCCTGAGGTAGTGGGTGCTATAGACTGCATGGACATATGCATCAAAGCACCACCTGGTGATCAGAGTAGGGCCTACATCAACTGCAGGGGCCTCCCCTCCATCAACTGCCAGGTTGTGTGCGATGCCCAGGGCATTATAATGAATGTGTGTTCTGGCTGCCCTGGAAGCTATCACAATTCCCACATCTGGCATCTGACACAGCTGTACCAGAGATTTGCCAATGGAGATATTCCTCAATGGTCACCTAGCAGGGGATGCTGGTTAGACACTGGAGCCGAGGCTGATGACACCCATTAGAAATGCACATACATCTGAACAAGAACGCCATAATGAGGCACACCCACAGACCAGACTTATAATAAAGCATGTGTTTGATGTGTTTGGGATGCTTAAGGTACAGTTGCAGTGCCTGGATGCATCCGGTGGAGCCTTTCAGTACTAACCAGCTACATGTACAAAAATTGTTATGGTATGTGCCATGTTACACAGTATGATCCTGTGGAAACAGCTGCAACAGGAACAGCACGGGGCAGGCCCACACAGCCCCCCACCAATGCCAAGGCCTTTACAGGCACAGAGTGACTCGGAGGAGGAACAACCTGAGCCTGCCCCAGTAGGCAGATGGAGGTGTTCCCAGTATGCCCTGGCCTTGGCAAAGAGGCAACTCATAGCACATACACTGGCACAGTAGGGATCCAGGGAATGACACCTCTCTCTGACTTGCACATACAGTAAAAGGGATGCCAAACATGACATTACCTGTGCTCAACCATGTATAGGGAGTGTACTATGTGCATCCAACATAGGCAACCCTCCAGCACCATCCTCAATCCTGGCACACCCACAAGGTAAGTCAATCAACATACCAATTTCCAAATAGAGTAGAATGTGTCGTTGCCTGTATCTATGGTATGGATGTATGCATGCAAGGGAATTGGAAGGCTGAATGTTATGGCAGCAGATAGTAGACACCCATAGTGGCACCACGACATCTGTAACACATACTGGAGTCACCATAGTAGCCAGTATACACATGGTGACAAAACCCACTGCAGGAAATGTGCTGGGTGACATGTGTGTCCATATGACTCACACATGCCAGTCAGGGAGGTTCACATACCCAAAAATAGTCTCTGCCAGCAGAACAGGTGTAGACAAACCCAAATAGAGCCTGTGCTATGGCCTCTGAATGATGCCTATGGGTAACCTCCCCCCCAGGCCTACACAGACAGACTACAGCAGGTCAGGCAGTGGGATGTTAGTTCTAAGAAGCTCAGTTGTGAGTGTTCAGCCATTTTACAGTGAGCTTATCGAAGGAAGGACACTCAGCAAACTCGGAGCTACAATATATAACATTAAGTATCCTGTTTTTTGTTTATTTTGTTCTTTATTTCTTTGTTGTTTATAGCACTTTGTGTACTGTGTATTTTTTCTAGCTAGTTTCACTGTGTGTGAGGTATTAACTGGAAATTGTCCACTCTTATTAAGCATCTGTTGGGTTGTTTGTTTATGATAACTTGTTGCAGTTAAACTCTTTTTCTAGTGGCTCCTTTAGCTGTTTAAAACTTTCATTTAAAGGCTCACTGCTGCTTTTCAGCTGGGAGTAACATTTCTGCAGTTTGTTCTAAGTAGTGGGGATATTTGTAGCATTTCCATATTCAGGCTTGTATTTGGGCCTAGTGTTTGTGGAGGCTGTGTGTCTGAGTACATAATTCAGGGACATCTTGTTTTAGCCAAAGCCATCAGGCATTTCAGTGAGAGAGAATTGTTTGAGGTCATTGGCTGACTGAGGTCTCCTGGACTACAGCTTAGACTAAGCACTTCCTTGGTTCTTTTGAGATTTCTTTCTTAAAAACTGTCTCAGGTTTCAACTTTCTGTTACCTAAGAAGCTCAGTTGTGAGTGTTCAGCCATTTTACAGTGAGCTTATCGAAGGAAGGACACTCAGCAAACTCGGAGCTACAATATATAAGATTAAGTATCCTGTTTTTGTTTATTTTGTTCTTTATTTCTTTGTTGTTTATAGCACTTTGTGTACTGTGTATTTTTCTAGCTAGTTTCACTGTGTGTGAGGTATTAACTGGAAATTGTCCACTCTTATTAAGCATCTGTTGGGTTGTTTGTTTATGATAACTTGTTGCAGTTAAACTCTTTTTTCTAGTGGCTCCTTTAGCTGTTTAAAACTTTCATTTAAAGGCTCACTGCTGCTTTTCAGCTGGGAGTAACATTTCTGCAGTTTGTTCTAAGTAGTGGGGATATTTGTAGCATTTCCATATTCAGGCTTGTATTTGGGCCTAGTGTTTGTGGAGGCTGTGTGTCTGAGTACATAATTCAGGGACATCTTGTTTTAGCCAAAGCCATCAGGCATTTCAGTGAGAGAGAATTGTTTGAGGTCATTGGCTGACTGAGGTCTCCTGGACTACAGCTTAGACTAAGCACTTCATTGGTTCTTTGAGATTTCTTTCTTAAAAGCTGTCTCAGGTTTCAACTTTCTGTTACCTAAGAAGCTCAGTTGTGAGTGTTCAGCCATTTTACAGTGAGCTTATCAAAGGAAGGACACTCAGCAAACTCGGAGCTACAATATATAACATTAAGTATCCTGTTTTTTGTTTATTTTGTTCTTTATTTCTTTGTTGTTTATAGCACTTTGTGTACTGTGTATTTTTTCTAGCTAGTTTCACTGTGTGTGAGGTATTAACTGGAAATTGTCCACTCTTATTAAGCATCTGTTGGGTTGTTTGTTTATGATAACTTGTTGCAGTTAAACTCTTTTTTCTAGTGGCTCCTTTAGCTGTTTAAAACTTTCATTTAAAGGCTCACTGCTGCTTTTCAGCTGGGAGTAACATTTCTGCAGTTTGTTCTAAGTAGTGGGGATATTTGTAGCATTTCCATATTCAGGCTTGTATTTGGGCCTAGTGTTTGTGGAGGCTGTGTGTCTGAGTACATAATTCAGGGACATCTTGTTTTAGCCAAAGCCATCAGGCATTTCAGTGAGAGAGAATTGTTTGAGGTCATTGGCTGACTGAGGTCTCCTGGACTACAGCTTAGACTAAGTACCTCATTGGTTCTTTGAGATTTCTTTCTTAAAAGCTGTCTCAGGTTTCAACTTTCTGTTACCTAAGAAGCTCAGTTGTGAGTGTTCAGCCATTTTACAGTGAGCTTATCAAGGAAGGACACTCAGCAAACTCGAGCTACAATATATAACATTAAGTATCCTGTTTTTGTTTATTTTGTTCTTTATTTCTTTGTTGTTTATAGCACTTTGTGTACTGTGTATTTTTCTAGCTAGTTTCACTGTGTGTGAGGTATTAACTGGAAATTGTCCACTCTTATTAAGCATCTGTTGGGTTGTTTGTTTATGATAACTTGTTGCAGTTAAACTCTTTTTTTCTAGTGGCTCCTTTAGCTGTTTAAAACTTTCATTTAAAGGCTCACTGCTGCTTTTCAGCTGGGAGTAACATTTCTGCAGTTTGTTTCCCACCCTCCCTCCCTGTTGGTATAGTGTTTTTATAGTTGGTGGCTTTGCAGTTGCCCGCCCCTAGTGTAAATTTGATCTGGGACCCTCCTCCCAGTCTAGTGTCATTACCTTATTCTACCCAGTACAGGGTGAGCATTTGAGAAGGCCAATCAGCTTAGTTTCTGCTACTCCTTTCTCTCTTTCCTTTCTCTCTTTCCAAAAAAAAAAAAAAATTATCTGCTTTTACTGTATTTGTGTTTTTTCTTACTTTATTTTGCTCTTGCGTCATCTTAAAAGTACTCAATTGTATTTATTACTGCTTGGTGTAACTCATTGTAAGCCTTTTAGTTTAAGCACCTGGGCTTCAGACCAGTTTTACATTAGGAAGGTTTGTGGTCTGCACTGTAGTGGCAGAACAGGTAGCTTACATCCTTCTAAGTTGGGAAAAGCTGATTGAGGGCTCAGTGTCTGTTATTCTAAAAGTGTATTAATTCTGGTTTAAGCACTTGGGCTTGAGGCCAGTTATTTTACATTAAGAGGGTTCGTGTTCTGCACTCTTGTGGGAGGAGAGGCTGGACTCTGTCCTTCTGAGCTGGGAATTTCTGGTTAAAGCTTATAGTGCCTGCATATTTGAACTGCTTCTTACTGAAATTGGTACACCTCGTTTGCTGTAGCATAGACTAGATCCAGACCTGCTGAATCTAGCTTTGTTTGTATAACTTGAGCACTAATCCAGGCATTCTTTAAAGTATTCAGTTGTATTTATTACTGCTGGTAGTAACTTGATTAAAGTGTAGCTATCATTTCTAAGTCTTTTGGATTAAGCACTTGGGCTTCAGACCAGTTGTTTTACATTAGGAAGGTTTGTGGCCTGCACTGTGGTGGCAGGACAGGTAACTTACATCCTTCTAAGTTAGGAACTGCTGATTGAGAGCTCAGTCTCTGTTATTCTAAAAGTGTATTAGTTCTGGTTTAAGCACTTGGGCTTCAGGCCAGTTATTTTACGTTAAGAAGGATTGCGGTCTGCACTCTTGTGGGAGGAGAGGCTGGACTCTGCCCTTCTGAGCAGGGAATTTCTGGTTAAAGGCTTATAGTGCCTGCATATTCTAACTGTTTCTTACTGAAATTGGTACACCTTGTTTGCTGTAGCATAGACTAGATCCAGGCCTGCTGAATCTAGCTTTATTTGTATGCTTGTTGTTTGTTTATTTCCCTGAAACACTAATTCCACCTAAAACGCGGCCTTTTAGCACTTCTGTGGATCCCAAGTGATATCTGCATTGCTTACTGTACTTATTTCCTTGTTTCACTTGTAAGAAAGTTACTGTTTGCCATTTTTGCATTTAAGTTACCTGTAACACATTGCATTTAAGTTACCTGGCACTTCCTCACTAAAGCAATTATATAAGTCAGCTCTAAAAAAATTAAAAGCACTACACCCTCACAAACTCCCCTTGAGTACCTTGTTACCCATTGGCCCTTTTTTTCAATTATAAAGGAATTCCCAATACTATTCTAGCATGTCCAAAGGTCAGTTGTCAATCTCCTCCGGTCCAGCAGGTGAATCTGGGAATCTTGAGGCAATGTTACAACTGCCTCATGTACACAGACAACCCTCTCCTCCTCCCAACAAATTCCAACACATGTGAGAGATGCAACCATATAGCCAAAGTGGAGGCTAAGCTCTCTCAACTCAGTACTGGCGTAACCAGTCAGGAGGAGAAGGAAACCACACTCACTACAATTCCAGTCTCACATAGACCTACCACGACAACAAACCAAACACATAAACACACAAAAACATACTCGGAGGCTCTAAATAAAAATCTGCCTAAGCAGCAGAGACCTCCAAAGCAGACACCCAAGCAACCGCTACCCCAAAACACGTGCAACACATAACTCACAAAGCCAGTGTGCCAAACAGTCACAGCCCTTAAGGCTAAACAACACACCTGATACACTTGTAATAGGTGACTCTATCGTCAGGCACACTGACGTCCCGCTCACCAGGCTGAACAAGGAGAAGGTCACGGTGAGCTGCCTGTCGGGCGCTAGGATCCGCCACATAACACAAGCACTCAGGTCACTCCAAGGCAAGTACAAATATGACTCAGTCATTGTCCATGCTGGTGTGAATGACCTGAGACGTACCTCCCTGGACTACATGAAAAGAGACACAGAGGAGCTCTCTGAGCATGTAGCCCAGGCCAGTATGACCCTGACCTTGAGTAGCATCTTACCCTCACCAAGAATGATGCCACAATATGAAGACAAGATGATCAATTTCAACAATTGGCTTAAGTGTTGGTGTCATTCAAAGGGGATCCAATGCCTGTCAGCCTGGGATGACATGCTCGACAAGCCACGATGCTTCGCTAGGGACGGCTTGCACCTGTCATCCCTGGGCTTTCGGATATTGGCAAAGGCTCTTGCTACCCCATAGTGCCTTTTTAGGCAAGGCTCAAAAGACAAACCCACCTCCATAGGTATCACAAGGGATAAGAAACTAAGAGTAATGCTACTCAACGCCAAAAGTCTAAACCTCAAGATGCACGACTGAAACTCTCCTTAGCATGGAGAACATCGATATCTGTGCAGTAACAGAAACCTGGTTCAAGGCTCCGAGAGCACCCCAGCACTACCAGGTTATACCTCATACCATGCTTTTGGCCCCAAAACTTGAGCGAACCACAAAAGGAAGGGGAGTATCAATATTCGTCACAGATACCCACACCTCCAGGGTGGTGGCACAGCCTGAAGCATCAGAGACTATCCATGTGCAACTAACTGTGGGTAAAACTGCCTTCCAGTTTATAGCCTGCTACAGACCACCCTCCCAAACACAGGAACCCCACTTGGCCTTCCTGAGAATACTGGAAAATATGAAGGTCTCTCCAAACACCATTATATTGGGCGACTTCAACTACCCAAACATAGACTGGGAGCATTACTCTAGCTCCAACACCTAGCCCAAAGGTTCCTAGAATTTATAAACTCAAATGCTATGGAACAACTTGTTACCACTCCCACAAGAGGGGAAAACATACTGGACCTGATCATCACCAACATGGGGACACTATGCTCCAGACCAGAAGTGTATCCCTCACTGGTAAGATCAGACCATAAACTAATCTCACTGGATATTCACATCCCAACCCCACCCCTGCCCAGAAAACCACAGTGAAAAACTTCTCTAAAGCAAATTTCACATGCCTCAAAACCGAGGCGAATCCTTCAAAGCCCCCGGCCTGTGGAAAATACGCCCAGACCGCAGAATCCTTTATAAACGCATTCTATGAACACCTTCAGGAATGCATGGATCATGCAATCCCAAATAAAACCAAGACCCAATCCTCCAAAGGCAGACGTCCTGTCTGGTGGACCCCAGCCATAAACAAACTATACAATAGAAGGAGGAAGCTACTACATGATAGAGCAAAATCCCAAAAAGGGAAGGCATCTCTGATCAGTATTAGCAAAAACTACGGCACTCATAAAATCGCCTAAGGCCAGCTTCGAGAGAAAAATTGCACAGGACACTAAGGATAATCACAAGGCTTTCTTTAGTTATGTTAGGAACCTGGGTGGGAATTCCCAGATATGCTCAGAATTAGTCCAAAATGACAAAAATACACGAGCCCACAGACATTGCCAACATCCTAGCTGACAGGTTCAGTGCAAACTTCTCCCCTCTCCCCACCAAAGGGCAAATATCTATCCCAACAGAGTGCTGCCCCTGACATCTCAGATGCTCAGGTAAGAGCCGCCTCTCCAAAGCAAAAACACAGCATCAATGGGACCAGATGGTGTCCCGGCTGCCCTACATGAACTCCAAGAAGAGCTAAACCCAAACATAAAACTACTGTTCAATCTTAGCCTTACTACAGGATATGTACCCAAAGAGTGGCGTACAGCAACAGTGGTCCCTCTCCACAAAGGTGGTGCCTCAACGGATCCTGGAAACTATCGCCCCATAAGCCTGACTAGCTTGGTCTGCAAAGCTATGGAAAGGATCATCATGGACCTCATAAATAAAGATATTGGGGACCTACAGACACTGGATCCTACCCAGTTTGACTTTGTTAAGGGCAGATCCTGCCTCTTAAACCTGGTCGATTTCTTTGAAACAGTCACCAGGCCATTGACGAGGGGAAGGTGATCCACACAGCCTACCTGGACCTCGCAAAAGTCTTCGATACAATACCCCACTCAGGCATTATAGATAAGCTCACCAGCTTAAATATAAACCCCTATGTCACTAGATGGGTTGCAAACTGGCTCAAGGACAGAACCCACATGGTTAGAATTGCTGGAGCCATGTCAGACTCCAAACCAGTTACAAGTGGCGTCCCACAAGGCTCAGTCCTGGGACCTCTCTTGTTCGGTATATATTTCTCGGCTGTACAGGCCAACACGGAAGGACTGTGGCTGACCAAGTTCGCAGATGACTGCAAACTGGGCGCCATAATCAACTCTCCAGCCGACACAAGCATCCTCCAAAAGGGCCTCATAGAAACAGACAACTGGTGCCAGAGCCATGGCCTCAAACTAAACGCCAAAAAGTGTATAGTCATCCTCTTTGGCAAAAACAGTGCCCACAAATTACCACATAGGTGGTAATCCATTAAGTACAGAAGTCATTAGGGACCTGGGGACCCAAGTTGATAGCAATCTCTCATTTGACAACCACGTGGCCAAAGTGGTTAGAAAAACATTTTATATAGCCCACCTAATCATGAAGGGATTCACATCTAGATCAGGGAGGTCATCGCCTTTACTCATCCCTCATCAGGCCCATAATTGAGTACAATGCCCCTTTTGGGATGTACCTTACCAGACACCTGCAGCAACTGGAAAGACCCCAAAAGTACCTCACTAAGAGGATCAAAAGGCTCAAACAGATGCCATATGCTGCCCGGTTAAAAAAACTCCAGCTCTACTCAGTGGCATACCGCCTGCTCAGAGGCGATCTGTGCCTGACGTATAAAGCCATGTCCAACCCAGAATTAATGGACATGCTGCACCTCAGAAAATCCAAATCTCATTGAGCTACGCGCTCGAGAGACTTGAACCTCAGCACTGAAATAAATAGGACATGCTGGAGGGACAGATTCATAAGCCAGAGGCTCCCTTCACTCTGGAATAAAATCCCAGTCCAGGTTAGGCAGAGTCCCACATTGACTCTCTTCAAGAGGAATCTTGATGAGTGGATGGGAGATCGTAGGTTTACCCCGGCTATCACTTCTGTGTCACTGTTAGACAGAGGCACAGTATACTAACCTCAAAAAAAGGCATAGCAAAATTAATTTAAAATGGGTGGCGAAAGCCAAACACACTCTGGCTAGGCTTATAAATGCCCTAGGGCAGATAGCCTAGTATGAACCTATGAACCTATGAACCTATGAAGGGTAGGAAGTCAGACACTAATATGTAGGGCAACCAAAGCTAAGACCTGTAGTACACTGATATGCCTCTAGTCAGTATGATAGGTTAGAATACAGAATGAAATGGAGTACCTGACATACCAGTATAGTCATAACAAATGTATGCAAGTGCCAGGTGTGCCCCCCCATCCTATGTAGACGTGTAGAAACAGTAAGGTGTGCACCCCCCAGTCATGTGTAGAAATGTAGAAACAGTTAGGTGTGTCCCTCCCAATCCTGTGTGGAAATGTAGTAACCATCAGGTGTGCTCCCCCAATCCTGAGTAGAAATGTAAAAACAGTCAGGTGTGTCCCCCCGCAACCCTATGTAGAAATGTAGTGACAGCCAGGTGTGCCCCCCACTCCTATGCAGACATGTAGTAACAGTCAGGTGTGCCCCTACCCACAATCCAGCGTACACATGTAGTAACAGTCAGGTGTGCCCCCCCCAATCTGATGTAGAAATGTAGAAAGTCAGGTGTATCCCCCCACAGTCCTATGTAGAAATGTAGTAACAGTCAGGTGTGCCCCCCCATGCCTATGTAGACATGTGGAAACAGACAGGTCTGCCCCTTCCCCCAATCCAGTGTAGAAATGTAGTGACACTCAGGTGTGCCCTCCCCCCAATTCTGTGTAGAAATGTAGTAACATGTGTGAGTAGGTATAATACGAGTGGAGCACAGATGCCCAGAGGTGGCCAAGGTAGCAGGATAGGTTGTAGCATTTGCACAATATGCAGGTCTGTGTGTGTTACGATGGTGTGTGTTTCATAATGTGTGTGAGTGGTCAGTATGTATGCATGTTGAGCTAAGACTTGGTGGCCATTACCCACTTCTGCTGATGGCAGGGACAAGCCCTCTCGACTGCAGTGCCAAAGACAATCCCCACCAGTATAACACATGCTAGCAGTAAACCATTGTAAATGTATGGTGGTAATATGTGTCACCATCTGAAAGACTGACGTGGCATGGCTGTTGGGCTAGATATACAAACAGTACACAGGGGAAAGTACCCCAGACATATAGTATATATTGTGTCACTGTGAGATAGAGACATCCTTGGATGTGTACATATAGGTATGCATCACAGTAACTGGACCTGTAGTAGGGGATACTGGTGATGTCTGCCTGAATACCCTCAGATCACAAAGGAAGGTAGGACTGATGTATTGGGAATCAGCTGATGTACCTGCACATGCCAGCATAACTGGAATACCCCATGCATATCTGTTTGTCAGTGTCCATTGCACATATGCACCCAGCCACACAAACACCACCCACAGGCACCTCTCTGGTAATATCCCTGCTGTGGGGAATGGGTACACCTGTATATGGCAATAGCGGAAGACTGCAGCATGCAGTGCAAGTGTCCCATGCAGGTGTGTCCCTAGCTGTAGTTAGCACCCTGCCAGCATCCACACCACGTGATCAAGACTGATAGAAGGTATTGGCATGAACACCTATCACACCTACCCTGTCATCCCAGAGGAATATGCTGTATGGTGGTCTGGGACTGTAGGACTGATAGAATGCAACGGCCTGCCACATCTGGCCTGCAGCAACACCTAATGCCCCACAGGTGTCTGCCAAATGCCTGTGTCTCACACGTACTGCCAATGCATGTTATGTCATAGACACCCAAATAACAACATAACACACCCCACATAAGCCATATGCAAGGCAATGTGGACAAACCACAATAACATGTCCACCATGTCCCACTGCATGAACTGTGGACCAACACTAACACACACCTGTGATGGGGTGATACCCTTAGGGGAAAGTATCAGAGAATGTATGCATAATGTATGGAAGATGTTAGAATAACAGAGGGGGTGTGGGAGCATGGGCAGCATGGAATGTGCAGGATCTGACACCAAGCTGTGTGCACACACTATCCCTGGCTGCAAACAAATAAATGGATGGCTACACACCTGCCTGTACACCACAATAGGGTAAATGTCCTGACCCATGGCCCCTGCCTCTGACTAACCTGTGCACATCTGTACAGCTGTGAAGCACTGCCACAGCAAGATAAGGCCATACTATCATGCTGATGGGCAGAGAAGTATGGGATCCTCTGCCAGCACTGTACCAAGGTGCTGAACTGAATACACAAACCCAGCACTAAGTGTCCGCAGCTCCCCCTCCAGAATGGCATAACTTACCATGAATACATAGGTGTCTGCCCACAGTACTAGACACAGCTGCAGTCACCTTTGTCCCCCAAGTCCTCACTGTGAGCAAGAATGTCCACCTGACAGTACATGAGGACAGAAAACATCACTGTGTATAACAGTACACCTGACTGAATATCTCTGCTAACAGCAGTACCATGCAGCTGAAGCAGCACAGACACAATCACCTACAGTACACACTATCCCCTGCACAGTTTGTCCCCATATTGCCAAATGATCAACGGATACCCTGCAGAAACAGTATGCTACCTGTAGGTATACAACACAAAGGTCTGCTCTGCCAAACAAACTACCTGGAATCAATCCTCACATTCAATACAAAGGGGCATACTAGGCATGCTCACACACTTGGAGAAATGAAGGCAATATCAGTCAACATACTGAAAGGTCATACTGGGCATGCTCACACACTTAAACAAATGAAGGCCATGTCTGCAAACAACAGTGGACCAGACATATCTGTCAGTTGCAGATGTTAGTGCAGACACTCCTCGGTATGCATAACTCATGCTTTGCACACACACTGGATATGAATACAGGCATATATCCCAGGACAACACACTATAATAAGCCAAAAGTAGATGTACATAGATGTGTGGAAGAGAGTGACTGTCACAAGGGGCCATCCATTTTGAGGCCTATCCCACCCAGCACACAGCCAAATGGCTACAACCACATGTGGTTTGCATGTCACTCACTGTAGACCTTAGCCACTGGTATCTGTCAGCATTACGGACTATGTGGTGCAAGTGCTAGCTGTGCAACATGACTGTACAAGGAAGTAGTCATCTAGCAGCTGTATACATGTACCTATGAAATATAACCCTGCATGTGCCCGCATGTGGTGTGCCAACCTCTAGATGAATGGGTTATGGCCCATGCACACACACTGCCCTCCCCATAGCCCTACTATGATAAGCCTGCTGAGGTCATCCATTTTGAACTACACCCTTGTGAAAGGTGTAGGGCAGTGAACTCCGTGGTACTTCCTATAACTGTGTACTGCTGTAGTGTAATAAACTAGATAGGCAGGAGTTCTAATCCCAGACATGGCAACTCTGTGTGTGTGTGTGTGTGTGTGTGTGTGTGTGTGTGTGTGTGTGTGTGTGTGTGTGTGTGTGTGTGTGTGTGTGTGTGTGTGTGTGTGTGTGTGTGTGTGTGTGTGTGTGTGTGTCTCTGTGTAGAATGCAATGCTTTTCAGACTAGTCACACTCACTACAATTCAAATGCCCTACTTTGTCAAGGCTGCTGATGTCATACCCTGTGAAGCACATCTTTCGGAAAGCTGTAGCCCATTAATCTCCATGGCGCGTCCTATAACTGCGTACCGCAGTAGTGTGATAAATTAGTTAGATAGGAGTTTTAATCCCAGACATGGCAACTGTGTGTGTGTCTCTGTCTGTGTAGAAAGGATTGCTTTTAGGCTAGTCACACTCACTACAATTCAAATGCCCTACTTTTTCAAGGCTGCTGTCATACACTTGAAATACACCTTTCAGAAAGCTATAGTTAATAATCTCTGTGGTGCATACTATAACTGCATACTGATGTAGTGTGATAAACTAGTTAGGGAGGAGCTCTAATTCCCGACATGGCAACTGTGTGTCTCTGTCTGTGTAGAGAGCAATGCTTTTTATGGCTAGTCACACTCCCTACAATTCAAATGCCCTACTTTGTCAAGGCTGCTGCTGTCATACACTGTGATATACACCTTTCAGAAATCTGCAGCCAAGTAATCTCTGTGGTGCATCCTATAACTGAGTTCTGCTGTAGAGTGATAAACTAGTTAGGTAGGAGTTCTAAACCTAAACATGGCAACTGTGTGTGTGTCTTTGTTTGTGTAGGGAGCAATGCATTTTATGCTGGTTACAAACACTATGATTCAAATGCCCTATTTTGGCAATCCTGACAATGTCATTCACTGCAAAATACACCTTTGGGGAAGAAGTACTCCAGTAATCCCCATGCTGCATCCTAAAACAGCTTTGTGCTGTAGTGTGATATAGAACTCTAGTAGGGGTTCTATTCCCACACATGGCAGTTGTGGATGTTTTGTGTGTGTTTCTATGTCTGTGCAGCGAGCAATGCATTTTAGCCTAGGCACACTCACTACAATTCAAATGCCCTACTTTGGCAATCCTGTTGATGTCATTCATTGTGAAATACATATTTGGGGAAAGAGTACTCCAGTAATCCCTGTGGTGCATCCTATAACAGCTTTCTGATGTAGTGTGATATAGAACCCTGGTGGGGGGTTCTATTCCCAGACATGGCAGTTGTGGATGTTTTATGTGTGTTTCAATGTCTGTGTAGGGAGCAATGCATTTTAGCCTAGCCACACTCACTACAATTCAAATGTCTTACTTTGGCAATCCTGCTGATGTCATTCATTGTGAAATACACCTTTGGGGAAGGAGTACTCCATTAATCCCCATGGTGCACCCTATTATCGCTTCATGCTGTAGTGTGATATAGAACTCTGGTAGGGGTTCTATTCCCACACATGACAGTCGTGGAGGTTTTTGTGTGTGTTTCTATGTCTGTGTAGGGAGCAATGCATTTTAGCCTAGCCACACTCACTACAATTCACATGACCTACTTTGGCCACCCTGCTGATGTCATTCATTGTGGAATACACCTTTGGGGAAGGAGTACTCCAGTAATCTCTGTGGCATGTCCTATAACTGTGTTGTGCTGTAGTGCAATAAGCTAGTTAGGTCGGAGTTCTAAACCCAGACATGACAGGTGTGTGTGTCTGTGGTTGTAATTTGTATCCTATGTGGAGGTGGTTGTGAGTGTGTAACAACTAGACTTGATGTGGAGTGGATTTTGCAAATTTCTTATATGGTGGCCCTAGTATATATCACAATGTCCACCATACAGGGATAACAGATGTGAAATAGCCGAGAGGCTGGGGTGCAAATCCATACCCCTACATGTGACATCAAGGCCAGGCAAACAAAGTTAGCAACCCAAGTATTACCCAGAGAACACTCTCAACCCATGTCTCATACACATACACATGCCTAAGCAACAGCCGCTATGTTGGTAATACCCTGCATATTGCCCACTGATAGTAACCATGGTGTTATTGCAGTGGGCTACAGAGGCCATGGTGCTCTGTCCAAATGTCCAATAGGCACGTACATGCTGACAGTGCACCTTTCCCATGGTCCCCACTGGATAACTGCAACACCTGTGGTTCCACTGAATGTGACTCACAAAGGAAATACCAGGTGTGAAAAACATGCCCTGTATGGACAGATGTCACTGACACCAGGGAATGCCAGTATCATGCTATCAATGTAGGTGCAGGGTAAACCTGCTGTCCATTAACAGTTCCTGCCACATGAGGCCAGGGCTGACACATCTGATGATAACAATCTGTGTGCACAACATGGGCCAGACACCCCAGGTACAGCTCCACATGTCACTGTACATGCATGTGGGAGGTGTGGACATCCCAGACACTGTCCATGTCATGGACTAAGGAAGACATACATGGAAAGCAATGCACAGCATTGGCCATACGCAATAGTCACCCAGGTGACTGCATGGTGAATACAATACCCACCTGTGTGGGAAAAAACAGAAACTACACCTTTGAGCACCAGAGCAGACCATTGTCATGTGTGCTGATGCCAAGGTATATCCATCACATAGCCTTGTATAGCTGTCTGGCACAGTTGACCACTACACACCTGTGAAGCAATGCACCCATGCATGTCAGTACTGGCATCCTATGTGCGTATTGTATGATGCGTATGATCACATTCCAAGTCACTACAACCCCCTTTGGCATACTGAAGCATGCTGTCCAATGTCAGACACCTCCACATACCCTTTGCCTATATAACATTTGTATGACCCCTGTGGTGCATGTGATACCTGCACAGTAATGTGTTGTGACAATCTCACTAGTGATGAGTTGTATTCCTGGCCCTGCCTAGTGTGTGAATGTGTGTGTGTCCTTGCAAGAGTGTGGCTGTGTTGATACTGGCACCTGTTCATGCGGACAGGCACATGTACTATACCTACCGTATAGCTACCATATCCCTGTTGCAGATTCCACTCACCATCACATATACGTTTTGAGGGCTCCTTAACATATAACCTATGTGGCACATCCAATAACTGCAGAGAAATGTGAAAGCACTATGTAGTTGTCAGGGGTTTGATACGCTGTGCTGGTAGGTGTGTGATACAAACATGTTTAAGTTTTACTCTCCCACCCCTCCCTGACTTTTCTTTGCCTCTGTCTGCCTCTCTCACTCCCTCTCTGGTGGATGTGGAAACCTACACCTGCTTTGCTTAGGCAGCAGCATGTGTATTTTAAGTGGTAGTCATGATCAGCTGATGGCCTCTGCATGAATTGCAGACCTCCTCTAGCTGATTGCATGTGGAACAGCTGTGGTTACATTCCCATTGCCATTTGCATGGAAACACACTCCAATATCTAGGAACACCATGTTGGTATTGGGCCTTTTCACTCACTATGAGCAGGAACTCATTCTGTTGTTTGGCAAACAGCATCTCAGATGAATTGGGGATTTACCTCTAACAATATACACTGTGGAAACAGGGCAACACACTGAGGGGGATGTGCCTGACATGACTACAGACTGTAAGTGCTGCTATACTGCATTTGGAGTAATGTTGGTTTAACAGGGTGTGTGTGGATATGGCTGTCCTACATGTTTTAATAACTGCAATGTCAGTGCTATGTGTATGAGGGAACCCCATCTGCAGACTGGGCAGTGTGTGGTGCCTTTTGTTTCATATGTTACCCACAGATCACCTATCTGTGGACTGCAGAAGGTAGTGTGAGGATTGTAGTCTGTAGATGGTGACAGCCGTGAGAGTTACTGACTTCATATCCCTCATAGGACATATGTGGCAACAAACCCTGTTACAACAGTAAATGTATGAGGTTATCACAGCAACATGTCAATATTGGCCCTGTTTATGTGCCTCCAGCCACAACTCTGTCAACCTTTGTACATATGTCATGCAGTAAGAGGTACATATGTGCTGTACACCATAATTAGTGACATGATATCTGATAACAAGCCAGTGAGATATCAGACTGCTACACATGTTATGTATAGTAGGGGTTATATTTGATGACATCACCTGGACATTCTGTGGTTGTGTGTACAGTACTGAGGTCTGTTTATGTAAGGTGAATGTCGACAGTGTGTGTATTGATAATATGTATTTTGGCCTGTGTACAGACTGTGGTAAATGTCATTATTCTTGGTCCCGTTCTATCTGATGTTATATGCTGCTCCACTGTATGTTACCCTATCAGCTTACATGTTTGTAGGGCCATACACACACAGGTTCCATACCACAGACAGGCATCGGACCACACTGTGTAATGGCCCAGTATATGTAGGGTTAGTGTGTGAGTGGCACATATGAGGATGGTGTTGAACAAATAGTCCATATACTATAATATAATGCTAGCTTACCATATGTGGCTGTGGCTGTGTTCACATTGGCTGTGGTTATGCACTTTCACACTGATGTATCACACTCTGTGCTGTGGCATGCATGTAGAGCCTGCTATATATGCAGGTACATGTGCATTCCCCCATAGGAAATGTAGGCCAGTGTTGAGCCAGTTTGCCTGTAGCCTGCACAGTGCTTTGTTATATGTCTAGCAGCTTAGTGTACTTACCCAGTGAGATGTCATGTCCAGATACTTGCCAGATGCACTGCTGCCGGGTCTCCCTTAACAGTCTTGTATGTCATACAGAGCAATGGGATGCTGTACAGATGTATGCCAATATCTAGTGGGTAGTATGTGGCCATGGAACCTCTGTACCAGTGGTTATTATGTGTCAGGACAGACAGGGGTGTGTGAATGCATAACCTATGGGGGAAAATGCATACCAGTCGTTACGTGTTATACCCATCTACATGGCTGTTAACATCCACATTGTAAGGCTTGGTCCACATGTCTTGCACTAAGAGGTTCTATGCACACCTCTGGACTGTCCAGAGTGTGTCAGAATGTCCACATATATTAGTCAATATCTCTGCTGTAGTCCACAGGAGTATTACGTGCTAGCAGCGGTACTATACAATGATGTCCTTAGGATGCCTGTCAGTAGCCAATGGCGCACATGTTAAAAGCAGATGTGACCTCCCACACACACCATGTCTGTGAAGACAATCCCTATTACAGTAGCATTAGTCTACAAATATCCCTGCTATACACACCTGACATCCCTTTGCACTATGGAGTTGGGACTATAGGAGCTGAGGTAGGGCTACACTCCATGCTCAGGTCATATGGTGAAAATATATGTATATATAATTATTCAGATATCTATATAGATATATACACATATACATATAAACATATATAGATGGATATGTATATGTACATATATATATATATATATATATATATATATATATATATATATATATACATACATATAAGCACCCAGATATATACATATACAGAGCAATATATATCTACACATATACAGATAGAGATACATATGCACATATATGTATGGATATCTACATATATATTGACAGTAGAAGGTATATCAGACTAGATATGCATGCACATATAGTTATAGACATCTACATATATACCAGCATAACTAGGCATATCTATACACATAGGATGTGCATACATATATAGCTATATAGACATATATCCATATATATATATATATATATATATATATATATATATATATATATATAGATATATATATATATATATATATATATATATATATATATATACATACACATACAAAGAGATGTGCACATGGCCATATATATGTAGCAGTGTACAGATGTGTATGCAGTCATATGTATGAGTATACATGTGTATGTACATGTACACATATATAGACCTATTATATGTATACAACCATATTCCTGTCATGAGTAAACCTCACAGTTATGTATACCCTCCCAGATTTATCTCACCGTATGTGTCTGTTATGTGCATATTATGATAAAACAGCATATGTGATGCAACAGTCATATTAATAACAAGGACTACACAGTTTATGAACTAAAGGCAATTGTTCAATACTACTCAATATGTGTATTGACAGCTATATTAGTAAAACAACAGCTGTCTTCACAGTGGTCATGGTGTAGTGGTTAAGTGCTGTGACTTCAGTGTACAGGGTCCTGGGTTCAAGTCCTGCAAGGGCTGTTTATTTTGTTGCTGGGTAGAACAAGGGCTGTCGGATACAGAGTGGTTGAGGCAGTTTTGAGCTGCTTTAAGTGGGTTTGTGCAGGTTTGCATGAAGCTATGCAGTGCTGAGCTATGGGTAAGCGTACAGGCACTTACACAGTGTAGGCATCACTTACCAGTACGCAAATCAGCTTAGCTGTTATATTGCAGCAATGTTGATACTTGCTAAACATGGCTTAGCCCTGGTAACCAGGACACACCACCCAGTCTGATAACCTGTAATAAGTGTATATAATGCCATGTACAATACATGGACCTATGTGCTGTCATTACAGCAGCAAGGGGTGTGAGTGTCATGTGTGGGGCACAGATAGATATGAGGCCTGTACAGCACTGTTATCCATGTGAATTTGTTACAAACAGGTGTAGTAACCCAGGGTATGTGCTATCACACTGGCATGTAGTGCATCATGGCAGTACTACTGTTGACAGTGCTAACCCAGGCAAGAACAGAGTGCTAAATGTAGTACTGACAACAGGAACACCTGCGGTAATAGCTGGACACCAAGGCCTCCCTGTTGTATCCCTGGTGTGTGAGCTGTGTCACAGTATATACCCCCTTACTGGGTAATGATCCATCATGTGGAATGTAACTGTAGACTACCGTCTGTACAGCACATGTTAGTGAGGACATCCGACATGTAGTTATGGCATACATATTGTTGTCAGATATCTATCTGTCAACACACTCATGCTACTGCATAGCTGCTTGCCAAGATGATGACTGTCAGTCCCTGTAGAGATGTGCAGATGGCAGGTATCCAGCTGGGATATGTACAGGCAACCTAAGCTTGATTGACACTGACATGTCTGCCCAGTTGTGTAAGAAGTGGCACATATAGGAGATGTCACCCTGTATGCACCACATGCCACGTGTACCTCCACTACACTACACTACCACAGTCAATGGAACATGCTAGGGTATAGGTCTCCATCACAGACACTAACCATGTATTGTAATGCATGTTACATACATGTCATCTTGACCACCTCAGTGGCCATGTGCAGGAGGCACCTGGAGGATTGGCTGATGCATGTCATTCTCACCCTGAGGGTCACAACAGTAGTGTTTGTTGATAGATTGCCCACTGCCACCTGGCAGGTGGCAGGATACCACTGTATACACAACTCCTACACAGCCCATCTCCGCTTGGACAATAGCTAGGTACACAGCTATGACCACCTGCAGGGATGCACCCCTGTACTGACACATGTGTATGTGTGCATGACTAAGTATAGCAGTGGCTGTGTGTTAGCACAGCTATACTTTGGAATTCCATGAGGGCCTTCACAACCAATGCAACACCCATTGCCATAGTCAGCTGTGGCTGCTGCTGTATGGGACATTACATGTACCCTGTTAAGCTCCCCCCCATACCGACTACACGAGATTTGCAGTACCAGCTCAACAGTGTTTTACAAATGGGTTGATAGGCATGGGATACCCATTGTGTTCTGGCATGTGTGTGTAGTTCTGCATGTCCGTATAAATGTAGGGTACAGCATTCCGAGGCTGCATATTCCTATTACAATACCCATTGCCACACAGTAGTATAGACAGTGTTGTTGCTGCCCATAGGTGAGGCACGACAATACAACACCCTACTAAGCATGTGGCATGTGCATGAGATGCATATCCCTGTAGTACCACTGTTGGGGTATACTATGGGTTGTATCGCAGTTGCAGCCCATGTGTGATGGTGGGTATGGCAGAGTGCCATCATGGGTTTCAGGGAGTACAATATCCACTGGGTGATGTGGGTGCTGTGTACACTGTCATTACACCAAGGTACACCCGGTATATGTCGCATGTACCACGTTATGGTTACCACTGTCACCATCAACCATACAGGTAACTGTTACCACAATCCAAGCCAGTTATGCATGTGATATGTGCAGCCTACCTATAACACATTGGACACATGGTCAAGTTAGTTAGCAACGATAGGACCTGGTATCTTGGATGTGTGTCTGGCTGTTATGTGTCTGTAAATGTGTATATGATGCTATGTCACACTATGTATTGTCCAAATACACCCATTACATCCCACATTAGCATACTGTACATGTCTGGGGATGCTCTGCATGTAACATGTAACCTGGGACACACCCCACCCTAAACACTGTGTGGTGTGTGCAATGTAGGCCACACACTTCAGTATCACTGCATAGTTAGGTAGGGGTCTAGTCCCAGAGTTGCCTAGTAACACTGTGCATGTATGTGGATGGGTATGCATCAGGTTGCAGGGTATACACGCCTAAGTGGGCCACCTGTCCATGTGGCACAGGCTATAATCAGTTTAGTAACCTGTGACATGTGTTCAACTGTACCCCAGATATGTCACAGCCATGGTGTCACCACAGTGACATACCCCATTGTGGAATATGACTGCAGACCATCCTCGTGCTGACACATGTACACCTACAACACAAATAGATAACATTATAGGGACTGCAATCAACCAGTGTTACTAACAGCTATAATGCATCATTACTGGATGGCTACACTACCTGCCATGTATGCATTACCCTTTACTCCTTACAACATGATAAACTGTAGTACTGTAGTACGCTGTAGTACAGTCACTGTGTGCATCAGAACCATACCAGCCTGTCCCTACATTGATGGTATGGATGACAGGGATGTGGCACAGGTATCATCATATGCACAGGGCATCCTTGTGCTGACACATGTACACCTAAAACAAAAATGGATAACATTATAGAGACCACAACCAACCAGTGTTACTAACAGCTATAAGGCATCATTGCTGGACGGCTGCACTACCTGACATATATGCATTGCACTTTACTACCTACAACATGTTACACTGCAGTACTGTGGTACACTGTTGTACAGTCACTGTGTGCATCAGAACCATATCAGCCTGTCCCTACATTGATGGTATGGATGTCAGGGATGTGGCACAGGTATCATCAAATGCACAGGGCATCCTTGTGCTGACACATGTGCACCTAAAACACAAATGGATAACATTATAGAGACCACAACCAACCAGTGTTACTAACAGCTATAAGGCATCATTGCTGGACGGCTACACTACCTGACATATATGCATTGCACTTTACTACCTACAACATGTTACACTGCAGTACTGTGGTACACTGTTGTACAGTCACTGTGTGCATCAGAACCATATCGGCCTGTCCCTACATTGATGGTATGGATGTCAGGGATGTGGCACAGGTATCATCAAATGCACAGGGCATCCTTGTGCTGACACATGTGCACCTAAAACACAAATGGATAACATTATAGAGACCACAACCAACCAGTGTTACTAACAGCTATAAGGCATCATTGCTGGATGGCTACACTACCTGGCATATATGCATTGCACTTTACTCCCTACAACATGTTACACTGCAGTACTGTGGTACACTGTTGTACAGTCACTGTATGCATCAGAACCATATCAGCCTGTCCCTGCATTGATGGTGTGGATAACTGGGATGTGGCACAGGTATCATCATATGCATAGGGTGTGATGTTGGTTATCCAGAGGTCGAGGGTGGGCCATATATTTGACACCATGTGTGTGGGTGAGGGGTATACTGTGGTGAGCTGGGTGAGGTGATGTGGTGTGTGTAGGTATGGGGTTGCCCTAGGTGTGTTTGCATAGTGTGTGGGCACACATGCACTCAGTTCTGCCATGTGGTTGCCCTACACAGGTGTTTATGGACAGCTGCAGACCATATTTGGCAGGGTGGTGCAGTTCACTGCCTATGGCCATGGACACATGGACTGTGCCTGCCAGGGGTTCCACGGGCACATCCAGGTACAGGCCTCGATGTGCTATTCTCACCTGCTGATGACAATTGTCCATTGGTACCAGGTCCCTCCTGGTACTGGCCAGGACCATGTGCACGTGGCCTGCTGTGGTGTGGTGTGGACAGCACACCCCTGCACTGCTGGGGTTGCTACTGCCACTATGGGAGCCCCTTGGTGTCCTAGCATGTCCACGTTGACTGCCAGCTGTGGGTGTTGCTGGCCCATGTCCACACAGGTGTTGCCGCATCCCCACCACACGTTGAAGTATGGACACACCACAGCCGATGAGGGACATCATCTCACCATGCCATCTATCCGTGAGCTCAGTATAAACAGGGATGACACCCGACAGTTCATGGAGGTTGCCACTTACAGATGCGAGAGCAGCCCTCTGCAGCCTCATGCCCTGTCTGGTGTAATGTTCCTTATGTGCCTGCACCACCATGACAGCCTGAAACATGTGCCTGCTGGTACCAGCTATGTCGCCTATGCCAGGAGCATGATGTCCAGCGGCCCTAGCATGAGCACCCTGGGACATCTGCCTATGTGGTGCCCTGCTGGACATCTGGCTATGCCTGCTGCAACCAGATACAGAAGGCATGGTTACCACACTTTCCTGTGCACTGTCACCAAACTCCACCTGTCCCTCCGCTATGGTCACAGGTGATGGGGTATGTGTAGGCACTGAAACTGTGTGCGGGGTTGGGGTGGCTAAAAGGGGGATGTAAAATGTTGGCACAGTGTCAGCCCCTGACAACCCCACCTGTGCCTCAACAGTACTATCATCATCTTCGGTGTCTGTATGGACACCGACATCAGATTGCATGCAGGAGGGACCCTGACCCACCTCGCCACCTGTGAGAGAAAACAATAAATGCACTTTAAATCCTGTACAGCATTGCCAAACAGCACACACACACACACACACACACACACACACACACACACACACACACACACACACACACACATGTCCATAATACCTACCTATCCATGGCTGTACAGACAGTCCCACGTATATGTCCATGTCGTACCCCATCCTGCATCATACTTGTTAACATACATACATTGATACCACTCCTTAACATATCAGTCCTCTAAATGCCTACACAAGCAGACACACCACAAGACCTGTTACTACATTACCTGCCTGACCTGTGTGTAGTGGTTTTACTTGGCCTCACTGCTGTCATTCGGTATGCACACTCTGTATGTTGAGACATCATGAGCATGGCACCTATATGTGTGGGATACTATGTTCTATACATAATATCATGCACTGGTGTGACATGTGCATGCAATGCTCAGTACATGCCAGATATACTGCTCATGCAGCCTATCATGTGATAACTGTAATATATGGAGATTCTCCCTGGTGTTGACTAGTAGTTCCCCAATGCATCTGTAGTGTTGCATACATGGGTTGTAGGTGACCTCCCTGCTGAATGCGATATTAAAGGTGTACCTGGTGTCTACCTTTCCTCTCGATGCCTGTTCCATGCTACAGACCATATTATACTATCAGCTGTCCTGTGAGTACACACATGATAGGTATTCCTGGTGTGTAATTTGGCAGTCCATGTCCATGTACTGCACGGTCCCAAAGGGAGGTACAGCCTTATGAACACCCCACAATCTCACATGTGCATACATGGCCACCCACACAAACACACACATGCACACACACATCCTACATGCATCTACCTCCCTCCACTTCACCAGAGTGACCCTGCAGACAAACTAACTAACCACTAGGATGCACACACACACACACACACACACACACACACACACACACACACACACACACACACACACACAGGTGAGGTTGCACAATGATAATACACACAGTCATCCTATTACACATCTGTCAACATGCAGAACATATGGTACAGAACAGCATGCAGTTCAGCTAGAGTCAATCCATGCTAGCAAAAGTATACATGTATGTGATGCATGTGCTGTGTCACTAGGTGATGCCCTTTCCCTTGCATACCACTGCACCCATGTACACAGTATTGCTGTGCACCTGTTCTGCACCCTGCCATGTACTGTGCACCACACCTCACAGGTGTACAACCCATTGCAGAATGTGTAGTACTCTGTCAGTTATGTCAGCTTTAATTCTCACAACCCCTATGTTTTTCAGCAACACATACCCGGGATGATATGTGGACAGTTGTCATTGGTGAATGCCTGATGCCTGATTTACAGCTCACAACATCAGCGGACCATGTATGACCAATCCAATACTCTTACACTGACAACCATCAGAGCATACCATGGCTATGGGGGATGTACACACCTTTATTGATTTGACGCACCCATCCTTGACCTGCCATGGGACCACATTGCATATCTTAGCAGTACACAAGCTGATATGTGACATATGTCCTGTACTTTCACATGCAGTGTCTACAGATTGTTTTAGGTTTGTGGCTGCTGACCACAATGCATACACACCGTGTGGGCATATGTGTGCACACCCTTACCATGATGGTTTATCACACCTCTTGTTGTGTGTACTACAGCAGTCACTACTCATGGCAGGGTTATACCAGTGTGGAACATCTGCATTTGCCACTGTATGTTCAGTCTGCCCTACACATGTCCCCCTAATCTGCATGATTGCAAGGTCTACTCATGTGCACATCCCATGGTGTTCACACACTGCCGTCACTATTGCTGTGGGAGTAGGGTTATAGCTGCCACAGGTCCTGAACCTGACTATGTGCAGGTACAGCCATTCCTAGCATCCTTAGGATCCCTGCTGTAGTGCACTGGTGTGTCATGCTGACACCCCCCCTTCAGCCTTTATGCAGATGCATGACAAGTAAGCCCTACACATGTGTCACTTTGCAGTGTCCCATACACTGAACACCACATTACAGCCTGGACCCAGCTAATAATGTGGACTACTGTAATGCCTTATGCCATAGTGTATCTCTGCAGCAGTTGCCATTGTCCTACAGGTATATACACTGGTGTTGCACTGTAAACGGGTGTTGTTCCGAACATGTCTCTACTGTAGGCCATGTCTCCCACCATTATGTTACTTCCTGTGGACACATTCCGCAATGACAGGATGTTAGTTATCATGCAGGTTCTGACATGCCCTTCCAATACCCCATCATGGTCACCCCTGTAATGCTGTGCATTTCACAGCAACAATATGTGCACATGAACAGCATGCATTCAGGGTAGGTGTGTTAGCTATGTGCATGGAATATACCGTCGCCATTACATGCCCAGTGTGTTGGTAAGCTTCTACATAAACCATGCTCACTAGCTACAGGCTGCTGCCTTGGTGGTATCCCAGAGGGACCTACATAAGAGGGTGAGTGATGCAATGTCATTGGCCACACCTGTGGCAGTGCTACAGGGTGGGTGCATTATTACAATACATCAATGGTACATTTCCACAATACTACCACATCTGGACATCTGTTTATCACTACAATGCAGCAACACAATATATCTATGACATGTCAAATGTGCATGATCTACCTGTACTGATGTGGATGTATACACAACAGTGGTCTACTGATGTGCCCTGTGTCTTTACCTGCGTGCTCCTTGGCTGGTTTATGGGTGCTGGACAAAGGTGTCTAGCGTTTGGTGTCTGGTCAGATGGGCAGGTGCCATGAGGCTGGCCAGGAGCTCCTCCACACATATCAAGGGAGATGAATGGTATGCCCTCCCTGTGGTGAGGTGATTCCCCTGGAATGCAACAGCATGCCAACGGGCATTGCGAAGCAGGTCAGTACAATGATGCTGGACCTGCTCATAACTGCGGTTGTGCAGTCTAATAATATTGACCCTGTGGACTAGGTCGTTCCACAGGGCGGTCTGCTCCTGCTGTTCATGGGCAGCCCTGACAAACAGCACTGGATAGTGCTGGATTAGGTGTGATATAAGCACATCATTCTCAGCTGTTGAATAGGTGGGCAAGCATGCATATGACATCTTGGCTGAAAGACATAAAGATAGAAACAGGTCTCAGCAACTCATACAGCAAGGTTACCACAGTTTGTAATACACATCTCTGTCACCCCCCCCCCCCACCATATCAGGGTCAACAAACTATACACACAACTCATTAGGAATGGCTACAGCTTACCTACCAGTGGGACAGATATTGTATTGCACCACACTTCCTGCTATGTGATTGTAGCCATGTTCCCTGTGTGGACACTATCATTGCTGGCCTGTTACAGACTATTCACCTGCATGCCATTGTCAGGGCCACTATGGTTCCATATATACCTGTGGTATGGCTGCTTTAGGATTGCTGCACATCTGACATTCTGTGTTATTGGGGATATCTATGCATGCTGCTGGACATGTTCAGGGATTGTGTAGACTATTACGACCAACATATATTCTATAACACTGACACAATAGCATGTATATGTACTAGTGGCCAGCAGAACCACCTCTCCAAACCCATCTGTCCATGATACTTGGCCACATCTCATGTGTGTCCCAACCTGGGGCCTCCTCATGTACTGGTCCAGCAATACCATCAGGTGGAACCAACCCAGGGGATGATGTCCCCCCGGGTGCACACACAGACATGCGCCTGTCCCCTGAGGTCAGGTCTAGGGTCTGTTCCATACTGGACACCACAGACACATGTGGGATGTGCTACATCACTCTGAGGCACCCAGTATACATTCACAGGGTCAACATGCTCCTCCTGCTCAGCCTCCAGGTCAGGCACCTTCAGGACATGGACTGCTGTTGTGAGTAGCAGTGGGTGGGAGGCTTGTTCCCATTGTGCTTATATTGGGGACCATGGGGCGTCCACATCACAGACCACACACATCAACCAGGGTGTTTACCCACCACATGTGTCACATACCACCCCTGTAGACTGTCATCTATATCTACCAACCCTGACCACCTCCACAACTATACCTGCCATACTTGCCCATATTCCCATTACATCCTTCACAGACGGGGGCAATGTGGTACCAACAAAGGACTAACATGTGACATACCCATCCATGTTGCACACATTGTCAGCTGTAGATATCTGTGTGTATTGCTATGTGTGCTGGTGCCTCGTACATAGCCTGCATCACTGTGGTAGTAATATAGGGGACATGTCTTTACATACATATATGTTTGTGTGTGTGTTTGTATATATGTAGACATGTGCATATAGGTATATATCTATATATATGTGTAGAGATATGTGATGTATATATGTGCTTATATATATATATATATATATATATATATATATATATATATATATATGTGTGTGTGTGTGCGTGTGTCTACACATGGGTATCTGTATACTTGTGGACATACATGCTGATATATATCAGCATGGGTATATGTATATTTGTGGACATACATGCTGATATATATATATATATATATATATATATATATATATATATATATATATATATTTCTTTATATATTATATATGTACACATATGCATACCTATATGTGAGGTGCATTCAGGCATCAGGTCCACAATCTCACAACACCTTCCTGCACAGTTGCACTGTTCTGCCTTGCTACAACACAGACAGGTGCCACATGTGGACATGGCCTGACATTAGGGGGGGTATATGTAGGACCCGATTGCAGGTAACCCACCTGTGGCATTCCTGCATGCTACATTACAGATTAACCTGAGTATCTTGCAAGTGGTGGGCTGTGGGTCCCACGTGTCCATCATAATGGCATTACTTTCATCAATAGCTATTGGCCATGTAATATACATACTTTCCCATTACACAACACACACTATGATGGCTTACATCTTGTCAGTCAGTGCTGATCTGCACAGTTGACAGCTATGGCCCACTACCCACAGGGACAGACAATATTGTCCATAGCAGTTGTTCAGTTGAACATTATTACAACACCTCTCTCTCTCTCTCTCTCTCTCTCTCTCTCTCTCTCTGTCTCTCTCTCTCTCTCTCTCTCTTTCTCCAGTAAATGGATTGAGTTGCTTTGAATGGATTGCAGCATGGCTTTAGTAGGTGATGCACATGATCAGGTGATGGCCTCTGCAACAATCAGTGTCCTCCACTTGCTAACTGCATGCAGCTTGCTGTGTAGTACTTCCAATTACCACTGTCATGGCAACCACCTACTATAAATCCCTACATCATGTGGGCGTGGTCCCCTTTATCTTTACTGTGTGGTGGACATCCTTCCTGTGTGTGGGCATCAGTGTTACAGACAGCAGGTAGCAATACCTCTTACAGGAGAACCTGCACACTCAGGCCAGCTACATATTTGTAGGAAGTTCCATAACTACAGACAGAGTGTGAGTAGAGTTGTGTTATGCTTTGTATAGTACTGGTGTTACAGGTTTTGTGTGTACATACTAGTTTACCTTGGAATGCAGTCTGTCTGCATAGCTCTGAACTGTGGGCCTATCCTCTTGATGGCCAGAGATGTGCCTATTATGTTTTACCTGTCCACCACACAGGTCCTGTGTCAGATATTTCACAGGCAGTGTGTGTGTTGAGTGCTATCAGTATATGGCTACATCCATTTATGTTTCTAACCTCAAATTCCTGACTAAGGGTATGTTGCAGACTATCCTGTAACACCAGTGACTTGCTTAGTGTATGACAACAGTTTTCCACATATGGGCCTGTGTTCCAGCCTCTGTCCTCCACCTACATGCCATGCTTTGCACATATGACATGCTGTCAGGGTTGTTTTGTAGTTGGCTGTGAGTATGTCACATTGCCATTCCTGCCATCAGTCCACTGCTGCTGTATCCCCAACACATACGGTGGGGCTGGGGCCATATATGTGTGGGCTTCACCTACACAATACATGTATGCCCTTATGAACTCCAGAGGCCAGTGCATGTAACAGTGGTATATGGCCCTGTATTATTGAGTCTAGGGGGGATGCACCATAACTAACCTAGACTTTTACAACATGTGTGGGTATCAGGGGTGAGCTGCCTTAAAGTATCTGGATGTACATTACCATACAATTCACTTATATTTAAATTGATTACATAAATTGGGTTAATGCAGGCCTACTGCCTCCTGCCATACAGACTGTTCTGTTTGTCAGTGTGCTTGTGATGGTGTCAGTTATGACTTGACAATGCAGGTCCCTCAGAGAACGGAAAATATGAGGTGACTTGAAAAAAGTTTAATGCACAATCCACAACCTGTACTCACTACATAAACACATAAATGCAGTTGTAAGACCAGCGTTTTCATCTGTCTTCATAAATACTTCATCAGATGACCTTAATAGTATCAGTTTACCATATATATATATATATATATATATATATATATACACCCTCACTTGTATGAATAAACCAATCACATTAATAAATAATTGAAAATGTTTAAACCAATCAGTTCCTATACCCAAATAAAGCAGCATACAAAAAAACTTTTAAAAACCGCCAGATATCAAATATCACCAAAAATGTATCAAATTTTGATTGATGAAGTGACCTATTCCTGTGTGGCTAATAATGGGGTTAATATAGCCTATAAAAAGGATTGATACTGTATTGGAAGATATGTATATGGAAGGCTTAACTGATGAAAAAACATTAAGATTTTTAAAGGTAGTTAAACCAAGAGTGACATCCATATTTGGGATACCCAAGTCCCATAAGAATGAAAATGATCCCCCCTTGAGGCCCATAGTCTTGGCAGAAGGGTCTAAGACCCTTCCCTTGGAAAAGTATGTGGACAAAAACTTAAACAGTTATGGGTTAAAAGGAAGGCCATTTTAAAGGATTCTTGGGATTTTTTGAGGGAAATAACTCCAGAATTGTTTCACGAAGAATTCATTTTTCCTTACTATAGATGTAATAGATTTATTCTTAAGTATTCCTTACCAGGAAGGTATGAATTTGTTTTAAGAAATTATATTTGAGGATGCTAAGTTGAGCCATAATGAGAAAGTAGTTTGCATAGGCTTAATGGAATTGGTTTTAAAATATAATTTTTTTTTTAAAGGTGAATTCTATCAGCAAATACAAGGTGTAACAATGGGGGCAGCTTGTGCCCCAACATATGGTAACCTTGTTTTAAGTAAGCGGGAGGAAAAACATATATTAAGTTCTGAATTTACAGTAAACTGGACCATCTATAAGAGATTTTTAGATGATATAGTAATATTTTGGAGGGGGACAAGAGAGTTATTTGATGAATTTATGGGCTATATGAAGAACACCACTAATTTCTTGGATTTTACCTACACGCTCTCTAGGGAGCGTTTACAATATTTAGATGTTGAAATATATAAAGTGGATGGTAAACTTGAATCCAAGATTTTTAGAAAGCCCACTTTTTGTAATTCCTTCCTCCATTATAGAAGTGCACACACCCCACACTGTAAAAGGAACATAGTTAAGGGTCAGTATGTCCGCGATAGCCGAATGACTACTTCAAGAGATGATTTTAATAAGGAATGTGAGTTGTTAAAAACATTTTTTTTTTGGAAAGAGGCTACCCTTTGGACTTAGTGAGGGGGGTCGAGGCAGAAGTAATGGCTGGTAGGCCTACCAAATTCAAACCAATTCTAGGACAAAAGGAACAGACTCATAATGTCACAATAAATGATCAAAATGTTAAGTACAATGAGGCCATTGTACAAGAATATAATCCTTTAAATGGAGCAACAAAAATAATTATTAATGCTGAATGGGAATGGTTTGCAACCATCTCAGATTTGGAAAATCTTCATAATAACCCCTTGAAAGTGGTTTACAAAAATCCATCTAGTTTGAAAAATATTCTTGAACATGATGGCAAGAACTTGGCAAAGAATAGGAGGAGAATAGGGACTTACAAGTGTGGTCACTGTTCCCAATGTGGAAATATAGCTAACACAGACAAACTTTTTATTGAGGGCAGGAATAGGTGGGTAAGTAGCCCTGGATATTTTAATTGTGAAGGTATGGGGATAGTATACCTTGCTTTGTGTGTTGAGTGTAGATCTTTCTACATTGGTAAAACTGAACGTAGACTTAAGAGAAGGATCTACGAACATAAATATGACATTTTGAACAAAAAGGAAAGCAACACTTTATATAAACACACAAAGGTATGCTTAAAAGCAGATTTCATCTTTCTTGTTTTGGAACAAATACAAAAAGAAATTAGGGGTGGACTATGGGAGGAGAAAATATAGTTTAGGGAACTTTGGTGGCAAGTTACCCTGGAAGCGTCAAGCCCCCCCCCCCCCCCGGTCTAAATGATTTTATATCTATTGTACCATTACTTAAGCTGAGATCTGCTAAGCTATAATTTGTATACATGATGCAGTTCTCAATAATGCCACTAGATGGTGGAATAACATTGTCATGACTAAGTTCAACAGTTTTTATTTTTGATTTTAATGAATGTATTTAATGAATATATGAAAGTTTTTATGTAATAACATTTTTAAACAAATGTTTTAACTTCACTATTTATTCACAAACAGTCTAGTGCAATATATGATATTTGGTGTTTTTTAAACTGTTTTTGTATGCTGCTTTATTTGGGAATAGGAACTGATTGGTTTAAACATTTTCAATTATTTATTAATGTGATTGGTTTATTCATACAAGTGAGCGTGTATATATATGGTAAACTTATACTATTAAGGTCATCTGACGAAGTCTTTATGAAAAGAAACGAAAACGCTGGTCTTACAATTGTGTT
>NC_056739.1:989697813-989707813 GCF_019279795.1 Protopterus annectens | reverse complement strand
ATGGCATATACAACTGTAATAGTACACAAATAAAAGTTTCCCATTTATGCAAACCTGTGTGTGATGCTATATCCTATCACCTCTCTGTGGGTATATGTTGCAGGTAACGATTGTCATTTGTATGGATGGCTCCTAAAGTGTCCAGTTGTTACGGTGTTAACTGTAGGCATAGCAGCTGTTCCATATTGTGTGCATCTTCTACATATGTATCTTACTATACATATCTCTGCGTGTGTATGTGTAGTCACGTATATATATATATATATATATATATATATATATATATATATATATATATATATATATATATATATATGTGTATGTATATCTGTATCTTCATATATGTGTCTGTGTATATGTATCCTAGGGATGTTGATAGCTTCCACATTGTACATTACCTATGGGAGCCAGACTGTACTGCATGATAAATTACTGATACCAGCCTGACATCATACAGGTGGTATGGAGTACTGTTAACATCTTGTGCTCATGTCGTGTCAGGTCCTGGTTATGGGATCTGCAACACTTGGTAGTATATTGCAGGGCGGATGTGTTTGGCTGTGGGGGGGGGGGGTATACCTATACATACAAGACGTATGTTGTTTGGGGCCTCTCAACCCCATTAACGATGCATGTGGACATATATGTTTTTGTTATGTTCCCATTGTTATCTACAGATGTAAGTCCATATATGCCTATATAGATATATATATCTGCTTTCATATATATAACTATGTCCGTGTATACCTACATACATATATATATATATATATATATATATATATATATATATATATATATATCTGCTTAAATATATATAACTTGCTGTATATATTTAGACATATAGATGAGACATATATATCTATAGATGTATGCATTTGTATGTGTATATATATATATATATATATATATATATATATATATATATATGTTGCATCTGTGTTGATATTTATATATATATAATATATATATATATATATATATATATATACACACACACACACACACACACACACACACACACACACACACACACACACACACACATACATCTACATGTTGGAATACATTCCCTGTACTGTTGAATGACTGGGCTGGATGATATGTTTGTGAAAACATCAGGGCTATGTAAATCTGACATGGCTTAGTGGTAAATCACTTTGGCTATAATGTGCAGGGTCTTGGTTTTTAACCTTGCTGAGGCTGCTTATTTTGTTGCTGTGCAGAACAAGGCCCGTTGGATACAGAGTGATTAAGGCACTTTTAAGCAGTTGTAAGTGGGTTTGCACGGGTTTGCGCGGAGGTAAGCACTGCTAACTTTCAGTTACATTTTCTTATACACAGTTAGCTTCTAAATTGCGTAACCTGTGTAGGCATTGCTTATCCTCACGCAAACTGGCTTAAACCCGCTTACTGCTGCTTAAAAGTGCTTACTTCCGCTTACCTCCGCACTAATTTTTTTAAAAGAAAAGAAATGAGTTGATAGGAAGTGGTGAAAAAGGGGCACAAAGAGGGACAGACACTAGGGAAAATAGCTAGGGATGTGCAGGAAGAGTGTGGGGAAGGTCCATAGCTGCCTATTTCTTCTACAGCAACAGCTGTGCATATACACTGAATTTGCAGATAGATTTGGACACTCAAACCCCTGAGAGAGGAGTGAGGACAACAATAATATGCTGTGATGCCAATTAGACCTGATTACAAGTGTCCAGTGGAGATTTGTGTGAAATGGACAGCTATGTATGGGGCTAGATTTTTTTTTTTTGGGAACAGATTGCCCTTTTTTTAAGGTGATATTGGGATGTTGGGGAGGGGTAGTAAGTATATGTGGGGAGGTAGGTTGGGTAGGTTAACAGACAAGACAAACAAGACACATACAGGGGTGGTATATGACACATGTGGGGGGTAAACACCATGATGGGAAGTGGTGTTGGGAAATCAGAATCCCATGAGCCCCTAGTGGAAACAGTGGGACTGAGGTCCCCACCCACGGGCAGTCACCACTGCACCTTCATAGCACCGATGGTGGCTGTGCTGGGGGCTGAGTCGCAGAGCCAGACTGACACTCTAGTCATAACATCTGGCCCTCGAGCTGGCATAGACGATCACCAAGCTGCTGGATGAGCCCTTTACGCACCACAACCCAGACCGGGAAATGAGTGACAGGTACCTGTCCACGCCCACTCCCAGGGGGGGTGAGCCCCATCCCCTGAGGTGGTTCCACCCAAAGGTGGTGCAGGGCCAATGGACGAGGAGGTCGTGGTTTGTGCCCTAGACATGCTGGTGCCTGGTGCCACAGCCAGCTGAGGTGGGACAGATGGGTCCGCTGGGACCGGCCTTCCCAAACGTGCTATTGTGTTTAGATTTTATCATTATATGTGGGTTAGTAATAGTCAGCACATTCCAGGGTTAGGTATAGCAGCATGCGTAGATATTCCCATTAACCCAGACACCAGATATGGAATGGTTGCATAGCAAACAGAACACATGCATATATGGATCCATAGTGGTAATAACAACAGTATGCAGGTACATTGATGGCACCATGCCACCAATGTTGGAATAATTCAATATAGCACATGCATAGAAACAAATATAAATATTTATTAACCAATATGGCATAATCAGAACATTGGAGACATTACATACTGGTTAGGGTGGGTATGTAGTTTATTGTTGGAAATATGGTGGGGGGAGAGAAAGATGTCAATTAACAACTAGTATATTCCTGTAGTCCACATTAATTTCCTAGTCAGTGCTGTTATCTGTACCTTCCAAGTATTACTACACTACCCTATAGCCTTAGTTTGGACAGTGATATGGCTGTTGTCATCATTATGCATGAACTGGTTTTACCTGCAGTATACACCTCTTACCTGGTATACCTGTGGAGGAAATGTTTGTTAACACTAACTAACTGTTTATAAACATACTCCCAGATTCCAGGTTGTTGTGCACATAGCTATCCAACTCTTTCTGCCCAGACTCTGGCCATGTCTTGATCACATGCAGGTGTACCGGGTCATATCTAGACTATCACCCTCTTCAACCGTTATTGACTTGACATACACATATACATGCTTTCTTACACAGTTATATTATGTAGCACATTGTGGGTGATGGTGATCAGTGATACTTTATTATTCAGAAAAACTGCAACACTCACTGTTCCCTACAATACCAGAGTAAACAGTACCAGTACAGGGTATGAAGGGTTTTATTTCTCGGCACGTGTTCATATCTGACGTACCTGTGGGAGCAATGATTGTTAGCACTACCTGACTGTTGCCATACAAAGTTCCAGATTACACATTAGTATTATGCACATACATCTCACTCTGTTACTATACACACTCTGGTCACAGCTTGACAACATGGGGGTGTAGATAGGACATACTTGGCTTATTACTCTCCTTACAGTTTCAGGAGTTGCAACAGTGACCAGTTTGTTCTCATAGAGGTTTAACAATCACTTGTATTCCCTGTTGGCTGGCTAAACATCTGGGATCATCCCACAGACTTCCCAGGGAAACAGGCAGCAGATATGGGCCCATACACTGGACATCCTGGTCGTATCTGTGCAGTTGTGGGGTATGATTCTGTATGCAGCCTACTTCTACTCCCAGGATTCAGACCATGGTTGTGTCTGCTACAATTTAAACACACTGTCCATCACAGTTGTGTCTGCTATATAGATATTGCTGTATATCTCCTATCTGCTTTCTGTCTTATTAATCCCCTGTGCTTTTGCATTCTGACCTTGTATTACAACACTCTTATACAGATTTCCTAGACAGGTATATGTTGTAGGACAGTGTGGACAACAGTATTTTGTAATACCTCATTATTCAGAGCAACTGCATCAATCGCACTGCCATACAATGCCAGTGTAAACAGTACCAGTACTGGGTATCATTCTTGAATTTTTGGGCACATTGTTGATATCTGACAGACCTGTGGGAGAAATGTTTATTAGCACTACCTGAATGTTCCCACACACAGTACCAGATTCCACATTATTATTATGCACATACATCTCACTCTGTTACTGTACACACTCTGACCACAGCTTGACAAGTTGGGGTGTAGATGGGACATGTGTGACTTCTTAGTCTCAAAAGGTATTGGGGAGTTGCTAGTGTGCCAGCTTTGTTCTCATAGATATGTGTCAATTAGTTGTATTTCCTGTTTGCTGCCTATACGTCTGGGATCATCCCACTGATTCCCCAGGGGGACAGGTTGATAGGCAACAGATATGGGCCACTTTACTGGACATTCTGAACATATCTGTACAGTTGTGGGATATGATTCTGTACCCAGAGTACTACCACTGGCAGGATTTGAACCATGGCTGTGTGTGCTAAAAAAACAACAATTTACATCTCAGTTGCATGTGCTATTTGGGTTTTGTTGTCTGCATTTTCCCTTGCTGTCTGTGTGTCTCTCTGTTGTACTAAATGGCCTCTGGGGATTACACCTGTCATATACAGGCATTGCTACACATTCAATTTATGGTGCATGGTGTGGGGAACAGTGCTTAATACAACAGTACTATTACATGATTGTGAATCTACATTACCATATGATACCAGAGTATACACATATCAGTATACACATGCAGTCCAGCAGTTAGACCATTATTGTCAGGCTATTACACTTTTATTGACATACAAATGATATGAGACTCTTCCTGCCATATTCTCTGGTGTATGCAGTAATAGCCTTGAACAATACAGGTTTTATACAGGCAATTAATTTACTACTACTTTTAGTTTTATTTCCTATGACAGTAATTGCATGAGTATTACTGACCTGTCTCACATCGCAACCTCATCAGGTGACTGACGTGGGCCTCCTGGTTTGTGGCCCACTCTATTGCAGCTGTGGGGGACATAAGAGGAATATTTAGCCATATCTATCCATGATATACCTGAGCTGGCAATTATTACATACATAGTGGGGTGATACTTACACACAACTGGAACATCCCCTGCCGCTCTAGTTTCTTGCATCCACTCCTCCAAGAGGTCCCCCTTACATTGCTTCAGGTCAGCATAGTGATGCCTGACCTGCTCTCCAGTTCGGGGTATGCCAGTGGCAATGGTGAGGTCACAGGCAAGATGGTCCCAGGCCTCCACCTTATATTGGGAGCTCTGGTACTGGCCCTGCAGCAGTCTCTGATCGTGGTCTTTGACAGGAAGTCCTGCTATGATTCTGGAATCCTGGATGCACCAGCGCTGTGCCCAAAAGCGCACACCTTCTCCCCTTCCTGACATGGTGCCTGCAAGGGGAAGCTACAACCAGTTATGAGATGTATCCCCACCTATTGAGTTTAAGTAGGGCCTATTTTCCGCACTTTTCCATGATTGGCCAGTTTTGAAAATGCTAAGTTATGGGCAATCCTGCTTACCTAGGGTTGGCATTGTTTAAAGGGGTATACCTCTGGGCACACAGAGTTAGCTAGCCTACACGTTGCTTACACCTCCTAAGCTGGCCTGTGCAATGCTTAACATTGCTTGCATTAGACTTTGCATTATATTTCCTTTTTGGCATTGATTTATTATTACACCTTATATGTATGCCTGGTATCCATGATTCATGTGTACGTACACTGTATGGGGTCCTTGTGTTTTATTGGGGACTTCAACACTCTATTACAATTATACCTGATGTCTGGGCTTACAGCTGTACTCCAGTTCACATATATTTATGCATGTAGTGGGTTAAGGCACATATGTCTGTATACTGATTCCTTTCACAGGTTCATTTTGATTTTACTATGGTGAAGACTTGTTTGCTGATACCTCATTTGTTTGTACTTTTGTGATGGCTTGGTGGTTAACTGTTGTGACTATAGAGTGTAGGGTTCTGGGTTCAAGACCTGAAACGCTGTTTATTTTGTTGATGGGCAGAACAAGGGCCATTGGATACAGAGTGATTAGGGCACTTTTGAGCATTTGTAAGTGGGTTTGCACGGGTTTGCATGAGGGTAAGCAATGCTAACCTCCTGTTACATATGCTTACAGAGAGTTAGCTTAAAAATTGCTTAACCTGTGTGCGCATTGCTTACCCCCATGCAAATGGGCTTAAACCCACTTACTAGTGCTTAAATATGCTTACTACTGCTTATTGGTGGTTAAACCTGCTTACTAGTGTTTTATTCATTATGATACTGACACCTCACATGTGCATTTACTGCAGTACTCCAGTTCATAAATATATGTTATTTAGTGGGTTGTGCAACATAAATATTAGTCATAATGTGCTTTGCCATGGAAATGGAATGTGCTGCAGTGGAACTCGAACCAGAAATGCCTGCTCATAAGGTGAATGCTCTGCCCACTACACTGTTGCTATGTTTCTTCATTTGCATATATCTTCCTTGTTATCCTCTTCAGCCATTTAAGCTGCATTAATCATAGCTAAGCGATGGGTACACCCATGCACCTACGGTTAGCTTTAATCGGATTTTTGAAAAAAAGGGTTTGTTCATTTTATTTTTGTATACTTGCTGTTGTACATGAGGGGGACTGTTGGTGGGGATATGCAGACACCTATGAGCGGTCTCGCTCATTTCTTAGCTCTTTCTGTTGTTCTTCATTGTGGGGGCGTGTATATTGTGAGAGCTCTGCTCTCAGACATGCCCCCTGCACTCTTACACACTCCATGTAAGATTAGGCGCTCAGGCAGCGCGCCTTATTAATATGCATGGCGTGCTGCCGTTCTGCTCCTAAACGGCCACCTCCAAGCAGGACTAAGCTAGTCCTGCATGGAGGAATAGTAAATCCAGGGGACTGTGTTATTTTGATGTCATTTACTGTATTATGGCAAGTAAACTGTAAGTTAATCTTTTACATGGCAGATCCTTATTACATTATTGTGGCAATTAACTATTTGCACAGGTGAATATATTTTGTCCATTTGTTTGTTATAGGGTAGGTTTCTGCTAAAATTGTAGATGTTGTGTCTGGGGAAAATAACATGTAAGTACACTTTACTTTATATGAGATGGCAGCAAAATTCCTTTTCATTACAAATACTTCAACATATAAGTTTGTGGTGCACGCATCAGGTTGTTGCTGAGATAGGTACACCATTTTCTATGCATAGAAATAAAAAACAGTGTACAATAAATTCAAATTGGCTAGGTTCACCTTATTAAATGAACAACTTGGTAATATACAAAGCTCTGTAGGCATCATATTGGGAACTTCTAGCAATATCTTCCAGCATTTTTAATTAAAAACGGCATTTTGGCTTTATGAATATAGCAACTGAACTGCTAGTTGACCAAAGAGTCAAAGGTGTTTAATTAAATTTATTCATAATTTGTGAATTCTAGTATCTAGATTTTACTGACTGATTCATTACTGAGAAGATGCCTTTTTGAACACCTGCTCTGGATCAAATAGGAGTTACTAACCAATACTAGTAGGAGCAATGGGTTTCATAAAAAATAATTCACAGTCGTATTTACATATGCTACCAATACATGCATGTTGGAATTTCAAAAAGTGTTGCCATTGCTGGTGCTGCGAGGAGCACTTTTAGCTAACATCAAAGACTGAAACAACACTAATTTCATGAACTTTAATCATACTTTGACTTAAGAATGGAGTCCATTCCTGTCATGGTATTAGAAACCCAGAAGACTTGGTGGAGCTAAAGAGTTACTAATGCATGTGTATGGGAAGAAACATCTCCGAGAGACACTTCTAGGCATTCTTGCATTACCAGTCACGGATGAGAGCTTAACTATCACATTTCCTACCATGAATGTTTTGATTACTGGATAAGGCTGGCATATGACATTCTAATCCATTTCTTCCCATTTAAAATTTACTTGTAAAGCAGATCTCTTAGGTGAAATAAACCACTGACAATAGGCTACCCAGTGCAACATGGTTCAGAATTATAACATTAGTTATGCAGGTTAATATTCCATGAAGCAATGGTGGGTTTGTGTGTGTGTGTGTGTGTGTGTGTGTGTGTGTGTGTGTGTGTGTGTGTGTGTGTGTGTGTTTACATGTGCAAGTTTGTGCATAGGCACCTTTGAAAGAAGACATAAAAATGCAATTTTCAACGAAACATAGACTCAAATGGCTTTCTGCAATGCTATAAAGATGGAGAAACACCAGCAGATAAATACATAACAACACAGCTACCAGTGAAAAGTGTATTCCTGTACTGCAATACAGGAATAAAGTTTTCCACTGGCAGATGTATTATTTAGTTTTGGTAACATTTTATCTATTCAGTCATATTTGTTATTTTAAGTGTTGCAGGTTGTAAAACAGTCATGACAAATTACATCACCAAACTGCCACATTCAATAAGCTATGGGCAATATTGCATTTCATTTGAAACAAACCAAGTAATATTTCATTCTGTGTAATTTTCTTTAAAATAGGGTAAGTTACTTCAATCATTAGTGGACTGGAGTTCCGCTGTGGCGACTCCTAACCGGGAAAAGCCGAAAGACACAAACAAACAAAGGGTAAGTTACTTCTACAGACAGCCCAGTCACTAGTAGAGTCCCCCAGGGATCTGTGCTGGGACCTCTCCTGTTTGTCATCTACTTTTCTGAAGAAAAAGACAATACCAAAGGGTTTTGGCTGACCATGTTTGCAGAAGACTGCAAGAGAGGAGCAATCATTGATAACTAAATGATTTAGCCATCCTGCAGGAAGGTTTGTTTCAAATAAATAACTGGTGTCAAAATCGTGGTCTGAAAGTAAATGCCAAAAAATTGCATTACTGTTTTCTTTGGGAAGTAGTCTACCCTAGGGAACTACCACATTGAAAATACAGGTTCTTATTATGTGATCGTAGATGCATTCTGTCAAATGCATCTTGATTGAACATAAAAGAATGAAAAGGCAAAATAGCAAAGCAGCTTTTAAGCGAATTCTTTCCCTGGGAAAGAATTTGCTTGGCCGCTTCTGTTACTTTGTCATTTTTGGCACTGTAGTGCGATCTCAGAGTTAGTATATTTAAGTAGGGGGGTATGGGGGGCATGGCCCCCCTGTGTCGGGGGGGTGGGGTGAAGCCCCCCCACTTCATGTAATGTTTTAAAGTTATTTTTTTTTTTTGGAACAGCGATTTTTTTCCCTTGGAAAAAAATCACTGTTCTGAGGTTTCGATATTGTAAGCTTTCGCTTACATGGGGTCGATTAATCATTGTTCACTTTTTTAAGCATGCAATGATGTAATATAGACCCAAAAATACACCCCTAAGAATTGACCCCGTTGTTTGGGAGTTGGAAACTTATGTAGAAAGTGACCTTTTGACCAACATTTGTATATTTTTGTAAGAAAGTCCTTCTATAGTCCACAGCTTATAAACAAAGGGATCGTGTCTAGACCTACAGAAGTCATTGTCTCCTTTTACTCAGCCCTCATTAGACTAATTATTGAATATAATGCCCCCTTTGACATGTATCTGTCCAGACACACGCAACAAGTGAAACATTCACAGAGATACCTTACTAAAAGGATACAAGGCCTAAACAACATGTCCTACATGGACTGAATCAAAGCCAGGCACTACACTCAGAGTTCTACAGACTGCTAAAAGGTGACCTTTGTCTGGCATAGAAGGCATCCGCTGACCAGCTAAAAATGGATTTACTGACATCAACAAGTCAAATGGCACCAGAAATACTTAGTGTATGGATCTAAACTTTTTCTGCAATATCAACAGAACATTTTGGAGGGACAGATACATTTTCGAGAGAATCCTGCTGTTGTGGAACAGACTACCCATCCGCATATAATAAAGTTCTCCCCTTTCCATTTTCAAGCACAACTTAGATCTATGGATGGGAAACAGAAAATTTAACCCATGACTGCCTCCTGTACTATGATTAATTGGCAAATGCAGCTCCTAAATGCTTTATCCCATGCATGCGTCCTCTCAAGTTATCTATGGTATGATCCCAATTATTCTCATTAAGGATAACATATAATTATTGACTATGGGATGGGTAAAGCCAGTCTA
>NC_056739.1:989682813-989695313 GCF_019279795.1 Protopterus annectens | reverse complement strand
TTGATGGACATACTCCACCTAAAGAAATACATATCCCCTTGAGCCACATGCTCCAGGGATCTAAACCTCACCACAACAATAAATAGGATGTGCTGGAGGGATAAATTCCTGTCCCAGAGACTTCCCATGCTCTGGAACAAGATTCCAATCTACATTAGGCAGAGCTCCTCACTAACCCACTTCAAGAGAAACCTTGACGAGTGGATGGGAAACAGAAAGTTTACCCCAGGGATCACTTCAATGACTCTGCTGGACAGAGGCACAGGGAACTAATCTAAGGGGGCAGCAAAAGCCAACACATTCCGGCTAGGCTTATAAATGCCTTCAGGCAGATAGCCTAGTACCTACCTATGAACCTATGAACCTATATGGATGTGATGGATTTTAGCAATGCTAGGTAATCCATGGATAGATTATGGTCCACTGCTGTTTTGAAAAAAAAAGACACAGAGAGAGAGAGGGGAACAGAAGAGGAGAAACAATAGCACATTTAACAATTTTGTGAGGCTGTAGGTCTAGGAAGGGACTTACATGTCATTAAGAGTGGTCATTATTGTTGGTGGGTGGTTTAGGTCATTTTGCTGCTGAGGAGCACTGTTACCATGTTCTCGCCTGGGTTTGGGGTTCATTGGTTGTGGTTGTAGACTACGATAGCTGTTCTTTGAAGTAATTCCCTCAGCTGATACTGAGAATCACTTTTTGTGGGCTCTGAGGGAAGTAGAGTAACTGCTGCCTCAACACCTGCTGTTTGGTGCTGTCAGTGGAGTGTGGCTGTACTTTTTCGCTGTGCAGCTTTTTGCAGAGAGTCAGATTTTGCCTCCTGTTTTGAACTACTGCTTGTATGGTTGCGGCTTTCTGGTGGACCATTGTCGGATCTTGGACGACTGAAGTCAGGAAATAATAACTAGCATACTTCTCAACCTCTTAGAACAAGAAATCTCATTTTAGCAAGCAGATAAAATTCATTGTGGTTGTCATCAAACGGTTTAAGTAAGTATTTGTAGACATGTTCTACGGGAGGAATGTCCAAGCATACTTCTCAACTGTCTAGATTTTCACAAAATGTCAGGAATTTTGCCTTATATTTTGGTCTGTTTCTGATAAATGTTTGGTTTTCTGGCATTTGACTGGCTACTCTTTTAGGAGGGCAGTCAGAAGATAATGACAGGTATTTGAATTTCAGGCTTCATACACTTCAGAAAAGTAATGCTAAAGAAAAACCTGTTATTTTATCAACTTTCTAAGTATATACAAGCGATATTTATAAATTGTTCCTATTTTGGGCCTTTGTTCTCCCATTATTTATGTTAGAAGGCTTACACAAGGCATTGTTCTGGGATTTCTAGTGGATGCAGGTATGATTTGTTTTCCTTATCAGGTGCAAAGGTAGCACATGGTGAGAACAGTGACTGGATTAGTATTAAATTAATCTTTTAAGAAGGGAAATCTCATTTGGTCATTATTATATCCATTGGGGGGGGCAAAATGGGGCTGCAATTAGGCAGGATGACCACAGTTGGGCTTGCTTTATTTCGGGTGGCATTGGGCTTCTAGATTCCTGCTGGTACAGTTGGCAGATAACTGTTTGGGAACAATCAGGAAGCTACTGTTAGATAAGCAAGGATCTGTTTGATTTACGGAGGTTATATGCGGGTATCTTTATTACTTTGGAATTGGAGAGGGATCATCGGTTTGTTAATTTAATCTACTTAGGCAACTTGCTGCTTTGGGTGTTTATATGATAGGGCATTGGGATGTTGATGCCAGGGATCAAGTTTGATTCAGAGGGTATGAAATATACCTGAATGAATTTTTGCTGCAACATTTTTCAGGTACGGTAAGGTTTGTTGGAAGGTTTTGCTTAAGGTTTTAGAATGATGGATGGGGGAGCAGCCTGGACAGGCTGGTTGGCAGAGAAGAGGGACAGGCTTGTCCCTCTTCTGCCCCCCCCCCCTGGTGTTGGATGTTTAATTCAATGAATTTTGAAATGAACAGGAGCAATTGGATGCTGCTTGATAAGTAAAAGTAAGTAAGTGGAGGTATAAAAGCTGCTTACTTGGTTAGGGCGAGCGAGGTTATGCTGCCCTAGTAAAAGGAGGCTGGATGTTTAATTCAATGAGTGGGGAATGAAAGTGAGTGATGGGACACTACATGATAAGTAAAAAGAAGTGAGCGGAGGTAAGGACTCTGCTTATTTGGTTAGGGTGAGCAAGGTCACATTGCCCTAGTAAACGGTTCTATGGATGTTCACATTGTGATTAATAAATAAGATATTGGTCAATAAAATTATGCTTATGGAAGTTCATTAAAGGTCTTCAAATGTCATTTGGTGTGGTGTGTTTATTGAAAGAGACTGGGGCAATGTTACTTAGCATTTTAAGGTCTGCATTTTTATCTGTGCAATTCTATTATTGATTATAATCATGTTTCACCTTTTTTATTTCAAGATTCTTGCAGTCTTCTGTGTGCATTTGTTTGTTCACCATTGTTTTGGCTCTTACTAGGTTCTTATAATAATGGTATGGAATCTTTGCTCCTACAAGTTTTGTTTAGTTTCTAGTAGATTTAATGAAAAATATGTTTGAATAGATCATTCTTCATTCTTCAGATGCTTTGTGTTACAATATTATGTTTATACATTATTTTCTACAGGCATCTGACTAAATGGAAATCAAAAGAAAACTAACACTGTGTACACTGCATTACAACATAGTGACACAGTAATAATCAATGCTGTCTCACAGTGCTTGAATCTCTGCTTTAGTTCTTGGCTGGGATACTTTTTGTGCAAAATCTATATTTCTATGCTTTGTCCCAGGGGTTGGTTGCTGATGACTCCTGTTTCTCTGCATATCTCAAAGGGTTCTACTATGAACTGGAAACTTCCACAATGCTGACAATCCAAAATAACAAATACTAATTCCCGGATCACATAGGAACATTTAACTGTAGGCATGAATGTGGGGGGGGGGGGTCAGCCCCACCTACATCCCCTGAACTTACATATATCATCTCCACCATTGCAGCAACTTGAAGGGAGGCATCCCCCAAAACAAGTGAATGATTACTAGCATACACTTAGAAATTGCACCCGACAATGATTTCCTATGGAGAACAACATTTAATGTTCTGCCTCTTGATATTTTTTCCTGCAGGCAACTGAACTTGGGGGATTTCACCTTGAAAACTTTAGAAGAGCCATCCCAAAGACATGTATGCATAAACTGGAAAATGAACAGACTATAGGTGTGTCTGGTGTGTGCGTGTGTGTGTGTGTGTGTGTGTGTGTGTGTGTGTGTGTGTGTCTATGAAGGTGTGTGTGCAAGTTTGAGTGTATGCATGCGTGTGTGTGTATGTGTGTGTGTGTGTGTGTGTGTGTGTGTGTGTGTGTGTGTGTGTGTGTGTGTGCATGCGCATGCGCATGTAAATATATGTTTGTGTCTACAATAGAACAATGTCACACTCAATCATTGCTGGAACAAATTCCAGCTGACTCATAGTCCCAACTAGGATAAGGCTGGTATCAAAAAATGAATGAATGGCTGTCTGTCCTTCCCTTGCAACAACCATTGCACATGCACATAGTGAGTATGAATGTGTCATTTCATATAATGTCTGAAGGACTTAAAGCCTTCATTTAGTGCTTATGTCATTCATATGTAAACACCAAGGCACAAGCTCCCTTACAGAAAGAATGTTGCAGTCTTGTTGCAATAATTAATGCAGTGTGATTCATTCTGCAGACAAAGAATGGTATGTCTGCCCTCAGCCTGGATCTGCAGGAGTACTCAAAGCTGCAAAATCATAACATTCCAAAGACATGCCTGTCTGCATGAAGTAAATGATGTGTCCATGTTACTTTGGGCAAAGAGAGTAAATCATTTGCATGAAAGATCAGTGCTGCAATGTTCATTTTTAATTAACAAGTCCACTTCTAGCTTTTGATGCACCTGTAGCACAGGTGTAAACGTGCCATTGCTGCAGGTTTCATTACCTGATAGGCTGCTCCCATGTTGCTCGGTATATGTTGTCATTTTGCTGCATGGCAACAGCACTGAAGTGAAAACTCTGCACACTTTCTTAAGCTTGTGCCATGAAGACAACCCACAGCCACTGGACTTCAGTTACCTGTCAAAAGTTCCTTCTATACCTGCTTTTCATTCTTAACTTGACAATTAGAGGATGTATAACAAGCCATTCTATACAATCACAAAGCTCAAGGATGAAATGCGAGATACCTTTTATGACTTACAACTTCCATGTGGAAAGGATGACAATATATCCTGCCATGAAAGCACAATTTAAAAGAGATTAGACAAGTTTAGTGAATATCAAAGTGAAAGTGTGAGCACTCACCCTGCAACTGTGGGTCCACAGAGAGCATGGAGGCATAGACAATTATAAGGATATTTCTGCTCAGATATTGTCCAGCAAGGCAGCATCATGTTATTATAAAGCCATTCAAGTATTCATGATTAAACTTTACATTCATCTAACTATAATGATAACTCTGACATTTGTTAGTGGGCTCTTATTTTAACATATACAAACTTACAAATAAATGTACTTGTTGTGAAACTGCTAATAACTTACAGTCTTGCATCTGTAACAGAAAGAACATAAATGACTACACTGAATTAATAATATGCTATTTTGGAGTCATCCCAGAACAGTGCTGTTAAGAGGGCAATTGTGTCATACTTCACTGAAAAATACTTTGCTGCATTCAGATAAATGAGCCCAGCTATTCCTTGGGAGCACTCTCCTTATCTATAATTAATATGAGTATAATTATCTGTTGCAAATGTAAGGAGATATAATACTTTGTCACAGAAGCCACATCCTCCAGCTGAAACAAGGGAACAATGAAGCAGTTATGCTACAGAACTAAATAACGCTACAGAAGTATGAAACATTGATACAGGTATTTTTTTTTCTAATATACTATCAATGCTTCTTCATATCCTAATATATGCCTATATTACAGGGTCAAAATAGACAATACTAACAATGCTAACAGCCTTCTACAGGTTATGTAGAATGTTGCACAATTAATATTTTTCTTGAACTGGAGTACTCTCACAACTTCTCATCTCTTATACTTTTCTTGAGAAGTTATTCCTTTGCATTCATTTACCCTCATGTAAGACTACAATAATGGTATACATGTTCTTGCTCGTACACACACAGACAGACACACACACGCACACGCACACGCACAGGCACACACACACACACACACACACACACACACACACACACATATGCATACACACAATATGTCCTGCACAGACATGAAGTAGACATACAGTATTGTATGTTAAACTGTTAAAGATTTATAGCAAGTAATACTGAATTCCAGGTATGTCAGTGATATTTAATTTATGTAGAATGGAACCAAATGCATGGCACTTACCATAATGTCATCTTTCTTTCTTTCCTTCTGTTTCTTTCTGTGTTCCTTTATTCCTTCCTTCCTTCATACTTTTATTGAAGAGTTGCCCATTTACCCTTTTTTAACAATGACTTGGGTCAGAGGCTAAACAAGATACAAGCTTCACTAGCACTGTAAAGATGATTCAGTGAGTTGTTAAGGAAAAGGGATATGGCATTACGACAACATAAAAGAGTTGTAAACTGGAAAAATATTTGTGTAGCACTCTTTTTCTTCTCTGGAATAATTTAGAACTAGGCTTGAAAAAAACAATGTCCATCTGAACCTGGTATATAACACACTGCATAAATGCACTCTCTAGTTATGTTACAGTAAGCCCATTACAAAAACTGTGTAGAAAAATTCATGTGCATAGAGTGCTACACCACCTCTCATGGGTAAGTGATTTTGGGAAAAAATAAAAAGAAGTTTCATTTTCTTTGGATTAAAAAGAAGGTGGTAGTTACAGTGATTCAAAGATGGCCGCCATTCTGTAGACACTGCATATCTACAGCTCTTCAGATACTCGGAATAAAATCTAACCCTGAGGATATACTACAAGCTTTTCTACACTAATTGTTGGCTAAAATTAAACCACTACAACTAAATATCGCTTGAGAGGTGAAGGAACTTGAGGAAATTAAACAAATTAACAGGATTGGATCTGATTGACTGATTGACTCTGAACAGAGTATTAAACAAAGGAACTGTCTGAGTAGCAATCTTGGATATTTACCATTCAGTTATACTAAAGATCTGCTTTGCTCCACAATGTCAAAAGAAGACAAAAGTATGGAAATAACAACAACAAAAACCAAATTATCAGAACTTCAGTCACCAGAGAAAGATTTAATAACAAAAAGGCAGAAGATTACAAAACAGCAGGAACTTTCAAAAGCTGGAATATAAAATAAACCGGATCAACTGGCTAATATGGAAGATATTAAAACTGCTTTGTTACCCATCCAAGAAGCTTTGAAAGAACTATCAAATCAGGTACATTCTTTTGGTGCCACATGCAGTCAAATTCTCGAAAGGATGGATAAATCAGAAGCCAGAATATCTGAAAATGAAGACAGAATAACACTGCTTGCGAAAAAAACAGACATTCATGACCTAGATATTCAGTCTATGCAAAATAAAATTCTGGACTTGGAGGCACGATCCAGAAGGAACAATATAATTATTAGAGGAATTCCGGAATCTATCCAATACAATGACTTAACTTCAACTATTACACAAATACTTGAAATATTGTTCAGTGACTCTGATATAGCTAAACAGATAGTTATAGAAAGAGCTCATAGAGCTCTCAGAGAAGCACAAGCCTCAAACATACCTAGACCAGTATATGTCAAAATACTCAACTACCAGGACGTAAGCAAAATAATTTTAACTGTAAAAAAAAAATGGAGGTTATATTATGTGGCAAAATAATAAAGTTTCTATGGCCCAGGACTTACCATTGCAAATAAGGCAAGCTATACAAGCATTATCTCCATACTGCAAGTTCCTCATTGAAAAGAATATTAAATTTCAAATGAAATACCCTAACACATTAATTTTTACAGTCGATGGCTCCAAATACTCCATATCTACAAAAAAAGAAGCAAAAGTTACCTTTTTGAAGATTTTCAAGTCCCTTCCAGCTTCGGAAGCTTGATCTGGCCATCTAGTCCATTTGCAGCAACGTGGATCCTGGGATTCCATTCTTACTACGCCTCGAGGGTTTAAAATCCTTTGTTTGCTCTCTTTTTTTCACCAGGCCCCTTGGTAAATGTTTATTTAGTTTCTTTTTACAGCTCTAGCTCGTCTACGAAGATTTTCCGAACTTTTATGGCTCTTACGAACTGAGCCCCTTCGCGAAGCAACAGGAAGTCCTTTGGGTGCTGCTGAGGGTCTGTTTTCGAAGTGGCGCATCCGGAAGTCCGTCCATTTAATGGTTCCCCCGTCACGAGCTCGAAGACAGGATTACAAGCTCAGGAAGCAGGAAAGTCTCTGTTGAAGAAGCGAAAGCTATTTGGACTGTAATACGAGTATTCGTGGACACTTAAAGTATGTAAAATGTTTTACTGGTTTAAAGGGAACTGTGAAATCATTCAGGTATGAGTACAGTTGAATTAATAATGTACTGGATTAAAATGTGTTAATTAACTGATTAGTTAGAAGTAATATAGTGTTACCATAGTTATTCTTTTTCCTTAGGTATATTATGCTGAATGTTGATGTGTTAATAACCTTGTAGTATATATATATATATTTTTTTTATTTGTTTTTCTTGTATTACTGATGTGTTTTAATACTGCAAATGGTTAGATAATAAGGGGATTTAGTGTTGGGATAATTAGTAGATAAAGAGACCATGAGACATTACATTGTGGGTTCTCCAGGAATGTGAAGGTAATCTTGCTTATATACTGCTATGTGGCTCTGACTATTTTAAGGATTGTGTTACTCAGTCATCATTTTATAAATTTAACTATATTAGCCAGTAAAGTGAAGTTAGAGGTCTATTTTTACTCACCTTATTTGCAGACATTACAGTTCTAGATAATTTAGGTTATATAAATAAAGTCAGATCTAATATTATACTTAAATGTTAAGCATTTGCTTTCTCTGTAGTTCTTTTTCTCTCTTCTAACTGACAGTACATATGGTGAATTATCTTTAATTTAATAATTCTACTGTTTAATAGGGGTAGTGTCACATACTTGATTATTTTAGATTTAAATATGCTTGTTAGATAACTTAATGAGATACAACTAATTAGTATAAGTAATAATATATGAGAACTATTAGTGAGGTATGACAGTAACTATAAGTGTAGTTAAGACCATTTACTTGATAGGTTTAACCAAATAGTTTGTTCAAGAGCTGTGGATATTTATCAGTGTTTATTGGGGAATGTTTTGGTTAGGCTTTGTAGAGTTAGATGTAGCTTTTATAGGTTTTTTGCATGCTTTTGATGTTATATTTTGTAAGATAAAGAATAGATATTTAGTAAGGTTATTTACCCATAAAAGTTTTAACAGTGTAAAAAACCTATGTACGTCCTGGTCCAGGGGAATAGTGGATAGGCACTGGTTAGGGATGGGATGTCAAGATTGCTTCCAGACTATATATATTGTGCTATTATATTTGAATTTAGTACTGTTTCTCAATTTTAAAATATCCTTAAACGAATTAAAGATCTTAGTATGTGGATAATAGATTCATGGAATACTAAAGGGCTCCAGAACTTGAAAAAAAGGAAACTATTTCTTCATTTATTTCTTCAGTCAAAGGCATATTTTATTTTATTACAAGAAACCCACTTGACCAATGACCAATGGGCTGTTCTTAAGGATAAGAAATGGATTAGAGAGGTGGTAGCTTCAGAAGGGACAACTAATAGTGCAGGAGTGGCTATTATTATTAAAAATCAGTATCAAGAGAAAATTCTAGATTTTAAAATAGACAAAGAGGGAAGATGGTGCTATGTGATTCTTTCATCTACACTTTATGATAAACCTCTGTTACTTCTTAATATATATGCCCCATGTACCAATCAACAACTTTTTATAGCATCACTTTACTTTATCCTGAATCAATATAATAATTGTTATATAATAATAGGAGGTGATTGGAATACATACCGAGATCCCAAATTGGATAAATCAAGTTCACATAGGTCCTTTAATAATCAAGCAGTAATAGCATTAAAGGAACTTAAAACAGATTTTAAATTATATGACTCATTTAAATACACAAACAATCAAATAAATTCAAATAACTTCACATTTTATTCAAGTTGTCATAAAATGTGGTCTAGGATTGATTTTTTCCTAATTTCAGATGTACTAATTACTTTAGATCCCTGTGTATCTATACAAGCTCGACACAAGACACTAGAAATAGTATACGTCATAGAGGTTATAATTGGTCTTTAAAGCCGTATTTATTAAATAAAGAAGATATAACTAAAGAAGTTCAAGAGGCCTTCAATTATCTACTAGTTAATCTCTTTAAACACCGACATCCATCTGATATAGAATGGGCAACGACCAAAGCACAAATAAGAGGAATCTTTCTACAAAAGGCTACGTATTATAAGAAAATACAAACTAGAGACATACAAGAACTGGAATCTAAAATTAAGCTACTAGATCAGGATTTAATTGGGAACTATAACAAACAAACTGAAACGGAGTTATTAAAATGTCAAAAGGATCTTTTCTTATTACAAAATAGTAAATTGTCATTTTATGAACAGAAAATACTGGTAAAATACGCTAATCATATTCAGACCCCATCAAAAGCACTAGCTCGCATCATTAATCAATCGAAGATACCTTCTCAAATTTCTGAAATACAGTTTAATAATAAAAGATATACCAATACTGAAGACATTATGAATACCTTTGAATTAATATTCTCTCAAATCTATGGCGAGCATCAGGGATTACTCACAAATAAGATTAATAACGATTTTCTGCAGAAGATTATCTTTCCGAAAATTGGTGATGAGTCTCACGAGAGTTTAATTAAACCAATTTCCTCTGAAGAGATAACAGATACAATTATTAATTTGAAGCCACATAAAGCTCCAGGACCGGATGGTTTGACTACTGAATTTTACAAGACTTTTTGTGATATATTGGGTAAAATACTTCCACATGTATTTAATTATATAATTAATAATAAAATTAATGATCCACACTTTAATGCTTTGAGAACAATACTTATACCTAAAGAGAATGCAGATCTTCAAAACCCGGATAACTATAGGCCTATTTCACTTTTAAATATAGACATGAAAATTATGACATCTATTTTAGCCAATAGATTGAAGAAGGTAATAAACCTAATAATATCTAACGAACAAGCTGGTTTTATAAATGGCAGACAAACGACTGATAATACGTTATCACTTCATACACTTATTTCTTATGCCACTCATAGAAATCTTTTTTTTTTTTTTTCCATAATAAATTTTTATTGAAATATATTTTCCAAAAACATTACAAAAATACAATAAACATCACACACATAATACACTATAACTACTACAAACCATTTATACAATATCTACATGAAATGCTTCCTATATTTAATATATTCCTAAAATCAGTATCATGCTAATATAATATTGAAGACCTTTTCCCATATTTTCGGGTTATCGACCTAGAAGTTACATTGTTATAATGAGACAAGTTAAAGAACTTGCCTTGAGCTACTTTAGGAACTTTAAACCTGCAGCCGGATTTGTGGATAAGTGCTCTGAATTGTGGCAAGCTATCCAACAAGACACTAAATTTATAGCAACTGCATATAAATTAATTAAGGATTTGAAATTTCAGGACAAAATTTTGCTTTCAGAGTATTGGGTAAAAAAAGTAACAGTAACAGACAATCAGATATTAAAAGCAATTGATATAACTAGGAAATCAGTTTCTTTTCAAAAACTGATGTACACGCAATTGATGATTTGGAACAATGCATATTACACACATCTTAGATTACATAAATTTAACCCTAGGAATTCTCCAATTTGTCCATACTGTGCAGATCAAACAGCGGATCTTCTTCATATGTTCTGGAGTTGTAAATGCGTATATAAACTTTGGAACTCTCTTAAAGTACAACTGCAAAAGATGGGTTATCAAAGTTCTACACTCATAGAAATCTTAATGTTTACACACTCATAATTGATGCACAAAAAGCTTTCGATAGAGTTAATTTAAAATTTTTGTTTGATATTTTATCATATTTCAATATACCCCAAGACTTTATTTTAACATTAAAAAAAATATATAATAATCCCTATACAACTCTATACATTAATAAAAATTTCTCAAAAAGAATACAAATTAAGAATGGTACCCGTCAAGGATGTCCATTATCTCCTATATTATTCAATTTATATTTAGAACCACTATTTCTACATATTAAGCAAAATACATATCATAACGCCCCAATAATATATGGTACGAAAATATCCATGGCTGCTTTTGCTGATGACCTTAATATTTACCGTACAATGCCGGTTTCAGATACCAAGAAAATACTAAAAGCAGTGGAAGATTTTGCAGAAATATTTAATTACAAAATAAATTTAAAAAAAAAACAGTTTATTTCCTTTAAAGACGCCTACACCCTTTTCACTTTTACCATTGGTAGGTCAGTTAAAATCCGAAGAAAAAATTAAATATTTGGGTATTGTTTTCTCAACAGATAATAGAGACTTTTATGCGAACAATGTTAAGCTAATTTGGGATCACATATTGTCTGATTTAAAAAGATGGAATAATCTGAAATTACCAATAATGGCAAAGGTTTCAATTATTAAAATGAATGTACTTCCCAGAATATTATATATTTTTCGAGCTACTCAACTCTCAATTTCTAGGAAATTCTTTAAACAAATTCATACGGAATTAGGTAGATTTGTATGGGAACCTAGAAAAACTAGAATATCTTATGACAAATTGATGACTCCGAAAAATAAGGGTGGTTTAGACTTACCGAATTTTGAAGCATATTATTTAATAATAAATGCTAATAGAATTCTAAGAGTGGTTAACTTTGACATGTCCAGTACTAAATGGTCACCCAAGTGGTTGGTTCTGAATTATAAACATGCTGTTAGATTGGGTATTAATCTTAAGGCATTACCTTTTTTAAATAAAGATACCTTTAAAGTGTACGCTTTGATGGAACATTTTAGATTATATATAATATCAATACAAAATCTGTTTAAATCACTAAATCTTTTACAATATATGACGACTTTACAACCATTTCACAAGAACCCGAATTTGAAAATCGGTAATCAATTGATAGATCTTAAAAAATTTCCACTTATAGTGGATTTAACCATAATTGATTTATATTCTTATCTTGGTATCTCAATACACGACATGTTAAGAGAGAGATGAGCCTTCCTAACTCTTATTTAATTATAATGAGACAATTAAAGGATCTTTCCATAAGTTATTTTAGTAATTTCAAAATTAAAGAAGAAGACTTAACCATTTGTCTAAACTTATGGCAAACTCTTATGCAGGACTCCAAATATATAATGGCT
>NC_056739.1:989592813-989677813 GCF_019279795.1 Protopterus annectens | reverse complement strand
ATCATGGAGGACCTAATCTTTGCATTTTATTTGAGACTAGATATTTCAAAACTGGGATTACAGTGAAACACCATTTGGCAATACCTATTTAAATGACATGGCATTTTCATTTCTATTACTCGACAACATGGCACAGTTAAGAGGATGTCACCTATTTTAATGGTGCCAACTATGAATTATATGATTCTTTAAAATGCAAACAATATTCTAAAGTAAGGTACTAGAAAACAATGGAATGTTGGATAATGTCTTTCTGGAACTTTATACATTCGTCTGTGATTATAGTGATCATATTGAAGAATTGTAGAATGATAACAGAGAACTCCTATGACACAGAGAAATGAGAGTTTCAAAACATAAAAAGAAAATTGTTCAGAGAGGATAATCACTGTGAGTAGTTTGCCATTAGCAGGGGTTTCAAGATTCCAGAATGTTCTCCTATCTCTAATTTAATATGCTTAGATCTTCTTGTTGTATCTGTCTTATCTAATTCTCCACTTCAAATTTATTTGAGATAGCCAGTGGTTGCATGATATTATGGTCTTAATTCAGCTTGGAGTTCTGCAGCACAAAGCCCTGTTTAAAGAATTTTTGCATACCACTGTGAGTCACTGATGGTTTTCACTAATAACACTGCAAGGCTAGTGGTAAAGCCATTAGCATGCACTGTAACATATTGCACAGTTGACGTAACAAATACAGATGTAGACCTGGCTCCTATCTCTGCATGAGTTATATGCATTTCTCATTTTTAATTCTTACCCTTAGTAAGCTTATTTACAAATCAGCTATGCTGTATAATCACAGACCAGTAATTAAACAATATAACTTGCATCTGTGAGATAAGACCTTAACAATTATGCCAATCCCTCCTCACATTTAAATTTGATATGTTCAGCCATTGATGCCACGTGTATCATAAAATATTTTCTAACAAGAAAATGTTCACAGTAGCTGTTTTAATTGCATTACGTCATTAGTAATCCAGCACTGGTTTGTGGATGTGTACCTACAATGACCACATACCATGCAAAGAAGTTCTGTCACAGTAACTTGCATACCCTTACATAACTTGCAGCAATCTCATGAGCCCACATCTGCAAAAATCTCATAATCTAATTTATGTGCAAATAAAGTGGAAAGAGCCATCCAGTGACAAGTTGCTCAGACTTTAAATATTTTTTTCATATACAGGACTAAAATTCTAGCAGCATGATGCATACATAGCTTTAGCCTTCTCAAGTCCATTAGCTAATTACTGCTTTCCTTAATTACCTTAGTACCGCCCTTTTCACAGCTGTGCTTTCATTCACAGTCAAAAGAAACAGCATTCTATTTTTGAACTTTACATCTTTAAATCTTTACTGCTTTCATACTGATGGGTTTGAATAGAGGACTTATGTTTCTGAAATTGCATCACCTCCTATGGAGGCACCAGCCTTAATAATATAACCCTGTCAGCCATCCCGAATTAGGCTTGATGTTTTCTTTGACTGCCAACTAAAAACACTTCTGCCCAAGTGTAATCGAATCTGATCATTTTATATTTTTTTAATTCTGAGATCACCATTCCTTTATATTTTGCAATGTGCTGCTGTGTTGTCCCATAATACTCTGGTTCCTCGTTAACAGACTTAAGTTCATAAGTAGGTACTAGACTATCTGCCAGAAGGCATTTATAAGCCTAGCCAGAATGTGTTGGCTTTCGCAGCCCCTTAGATTCCCTGTGCCTCTGTCCAGCAGAGCCATTGAAGTGATCCCTGAAGTAAACTTTCTGTGTCCCATCCACTCGTCAAGGTTTCTCTTGAAGAGGGTTAGCGAGGAGCTCTGCCTAATGTAGATTGGAATCTTGTTCCAGAGCATGGGAAGTCTCTGGGACAGGAATCTATCCCTCCAGCATGTCCTTTTTATTGTTGTGGTGAGGTTTAGATCCCTGGAGCGTGTATCTCGAGGGGATATGGTTTTCTTTAGGTGGAGCATGTCCATCAGTTCTGTGTTGGACATGGCCTTGTATGTCAGTTCCATCATGAATTCTCAGAAAATATGGTCCTTCATGCAGTAGTCAGATTTATGAAACAGCAGTCAGCATTTTGTTAACCATACAGAGCATCTAAGAGTATTATATTGCAGTGTATCCCTCAAAGAATACGTCTCCCTGTGGCACTATTCATTGTGTATCCAGTGAGCATTTGCAATCTCAGCAGCATAACGCCTTTGATATTGTTTACATCTATGCAGATCTCGCTCAACTTGACTAACATACACAAGAGAGAGAGACGCAGTCAGCTTGACTAATATATACAAGAGAGAAACGTACTCCATTGCCCTTCAAAGTCAACGCACTGATACACATCCTCCCTCTTTACTGAGCTGTCTCATATAAACAATGACATTTGAATAGGCATGCAATTATTATACAGACACTAATAAAGAAAAATAACAGTCATGTCCACGTTTCCATGTATCTGGAAGTGGGTATAAAGATGCGACCTGATCTCATGACGTAATAGTTAGGACAGGGTTTAGCAACAGGGACAGTCAATGGGGAATGTTCTGCTTTGGGAGTCTCAAGGATTTTCTCTGGAATGGGTATTGTTGATGGAATGTCCTCTGGAACAGGAACATTGGACAAGTGACTCTGAGAACTAGAGTCTTTATCACAGGCAAGATTCTGTAACACTGGTTCAGACACTGGTAACAAATGCTTTTGATTTCGTCTGAATTCCATTCCTTGTGATTCCACAATGTACAATCTCATCTCTTGACACAAACGTTTCACAAATCCAATACTATCAAAACCTTTTGACATCTGCATCCTCACTATCTCCCCTTTTTGTAAAGAACGGAGTGGTTTGCTGATTTTATCATAGTAAGACTTCTGGGACAAACGCTTCTTCAGCAGTTGGGTTTTTACTGCTTTGTTGTTCTTAGCACTTGGAAACAATAATTTACTGCTGATTGGTAGTGTTGTTTTGGTTTGTCTCGACATAAGTCCCTGGGCAGGTGAACCAATATGTTCATCACAAGGAATGTTTCTGAGATTTAACAAGTTGACAAAAACATCTGTATTGTCACATCTGGATTTCTCTAACAGATGTTTTGCACTTTGAACTGCACATTCAGCCAAGCCATTTGACTGGGGGTATTCAGTACTACTCGTAATATGAGCAAAGTCCCAAATAAAAAGCATTAGAGGGACAGAAGGTCAGTGGAACGTTTTGCAAGTACTGATGCAAATAAAATTGTTGACCATCCGGTGTCTGACTCAAGCAAGTCTTCATCGTTTCAAACCACTCTTGTTCTGATAGCTGTTTGGAAATGTAGTTAAATTGTGTGTTGTGCCTAGTGTCTGCTCACAACAGGTAGAAATAGAGCAGTGCTAACACTGTAAAAATTATTGGATTGAAAATTGTACACAAATTGCAAAAGTCTTACATTTAAGCTTGATGTCAGAGAAGAATTGTTAGTGATTTGGTTTTAAACGGCTTTACAAAAGAGTTCAAAGCTCTGTGATTGACTTACTTGGGTTATAAACTAATATGAGTAAGTGAGATAATTCCAAGCTATATTTATAAAAACAAACCCTCTGATCCCAAATTTTAAGAAAAATGTTTTGTTTGTAATTGAGCATAACAAACAAACAGCATGCAGCTGCAGTTAAAATACAATGTTAAGGCAAATAGTCAGTCAAGACCACCATTTGCACATTTGCTCATTTGATGACCTACAGGGTCATACTTTGTTGCATGTTTGTAAAGCAGTCAATGCACACATTCATAATGTAAATAATTCACAAATGTAAGAAGGCAATAGTTCACAAACTTCTGAAGAATATTATTTGCATATTATTCAGTACAGTCTGTTAAGTCAAAAAGGCAATTTTCGGAATGAAATGATGCTGGAAAATCTACACAAAACAAAATATATAACTTTTGACATTTCCTTTGAAAAATTTTCCAATAATGCTAGCTTGCATTACTGAATCAAAAAGAGCTGCCTTACCATGATACAGCTGGCATGGCTACCGGGATTAGATGTGTAAAATGGATCAGACAGATAAGCTATTTTAATTTTTTTCTGCCGTTATATTTATGTAATGTAACTCACAGTTTGGAATTCAAATGTCTGTCTTCTGAGTAGAAGATCTCATGCAAATATCCCTCATTTGTTTCTGATGAAGCAAGATATTCCCTTGTTGGTGATGTCCATATATAACGCAGACAGTACTGCCAAAATCTGATAAAACACTGCTCATACACAAAGTGGAAACACTGTAGGGTGACTGGCCATATGAAAGCTCAGATATTCATCACAGATACATCTGACTGGCACTGCCTGTATGATATTTGAAGCTTGCTGAATTATACATAGCATATTCACCATGAAGCATGTAGCCACTTCTCAGTCCCAAGAAACGTTTAGACCCACATCAGGCCCTACAGCTACCAACTACATCATTCAGCAGCAATGATAGTGAGCACAATGGAGAGCAACCAATGACCACACTACAGCCCACCAAATATCACTGTTCACAATATGTGCTAGTGCAGGTGAAATGGCAATATCTAGTCCACCTCCATAGATCCTGATAAGTATGCAGTGGCCATGCAGTGTCATATAGTACAACATTCTAATGTAGTGTTATTAAGGCTATACTTGGAATTACATGGTCAGGCCACACTGTGCATCAAATATCTTTACTTACACCACATGGGTAATGGTGTGGTGTAGGACACAACCATCATTATGTACACAAATGTCTAAGAACACATTTGCATGTGGCCAGAATCACAACTTGGGGATGTTTACAGGTCAGTGGAAGTAGAGATCCATGTTATTTGGTGGTGGGGTGTCTGCATCACATATAACGTCCTTTGTGGATAAGGTGGCTGGGGCAGCACATGATCATGCTGTGGGGACTCCACAGTAGCTGGAAGTGGTAGGACTACAGGATCCTGTGACACCGTTGTGGTGGTACTGGAAGAGTTTGATCTGTACAGTGTTTGCTAATGAGGTGTCTCCCATGAAGTGAGATAATGGAGTACATCATCCTTATTATCTTGGTACAGACTGTGCTCCCTTTCGTGGCCTCCCTAGGCAGATACCCAGAATATGTACATGTCCCTGACCATACACAACCATGTTGGAATGGGCAGTGAGGGTGACACTTGTTATTCTACACATGGAGGTGGACACAGTGCCAATGTGTCACAAAACTGACCTATTCAGAGATATTATGGCATTTTTCCCTGGACACTATTACCTCCTGGATGTATCTGCACTGTTGGAAGACATCTTCACAGAAGTTTCATATTGCATGCTGGCATGGGTGGTTGCTGACTGTACCCAGAATGCAGACCTGCACATCTTTGATTGCACCCAGTGCTGCCCACATATTGGTGGGTGGACAGGACAACAAACAGAAGTGGGAAAGCTTGTAGCCTTCTGGATGGTGGATGCACCCCCACTGGATGCAATGTGTTCATCTTGTGCTGCAGCTACAAGAGAAGCAGTAGTACTGGTGCTCTCAGACACTGGGAAGTCACATCTGCCCCCCCAAAACAGGGGAGGTGAATGCCCATGCTGTACAAACCCAATGTCAGGTGTGACTAGAGCCACACTTGCTTCCTGGAAAACTGAACCACTTTAGAGAGAGACAGACAGTGCCAATGGGTACTTCGACTGCAATTAATTGTGTGTGTACCAGCATCATTAGCTGATCATCAGTAATCTGGTCTGTGAATACACAATGCAAGACATAACTGAGTGAATCTGACTACTCCTGCAACATGTCAGATCTGGTGATGGATGGAAGCATGTAGGTAAATAACATAAACATAACTGTGTTGGCATTCCGCTGCATCAGAAAACCTCATGCACCTATGGAAACATATGCATTGCTGTGTGTTCTCTCTCTGTGGTTGATATATGTGGTATTGCTATATAGCATTTGTTTTATGGAGATACGCTTGTTTTTCACCCTGTGAGATACATGGGATTTGTTCACATCCAGAGCTTGTGTCCAGTCCTCCTGGTATTACAGTTGCGCTGTCATCATTTCTATGCTTTGATCCTGAGAACTTCTCATTATCTGTAAGGATTGCACAGGTAGATACCCCATTCCATTTGTCAACCACCCTTCTTCCATCATGCATGCCTTTTTGATGACTGCTGTACTATATTATTGACACACCTCCAATATTGTGGTGCCATTTGATTCTTCCCACCCACAACACTGATGTGCCCCACACAAATTCCAGTAGAGTCTGGTGAAACAGTCTCTTCCCAGCAGGTGCTGTCCATGTCTCTGGAATGCTTGTATCAGGACATTATTCTCAACTAAACTAATGTTGTCTAACCTCTGGCTTCCACTCCCATGATGTAAAACAAAAGTTCACCTAAAGAAAAGGCGATCATAGTTGTAGGCCAGAGTGGAGACCACAGTTATAGACCAATGATGCCTGAGAACAGAAGCTACAAATGAGAAACAGTAGGATGTAGACAGTATACACCATAGACTGATTTTGGCAGACCTCAGTGATTACCAATAATAGTAGTGTGGATACATGTATACATGAACACAGAAGGGAGAGGTAACAAACCCAAGTCTACATAGCAGCAGGCTTTTTCACAAAAAGCATGGGTAGAACTCTACTTGGATGGCCAAGGGTGAGAATGGGTATGAAGTAATGTAGAGAGGGGCTTTCTCAGCAAGCATCCATTAAAAGTGTCATCATAATGTCAATGTAGCTCATATAGCATGATGGAGGGAAAGGCAATTCTGTTTTTGTTTGCTGTCTTCCCATATATATATAATATATATATATATATATATATATAAATATATATATATATATATATATATATATTATATATATATAAATATATATATATATATATATATATATATATATATATATATATATATATATATATATATATATACACACACACATAAATGCACACACACACACACACACACACACACACACACACACACACACGTGTGTCTGTGTGTGTGTGTGTGTGTGTGTGTGTGTGTGTGTGTGTGTGTGTGTGTGTGTGTGTGTGTGTGTGTGTGTGTGTGTGTGTGTGTGTGTGTGTGTGTGTGTGTGTGTATCTATAAAGATGATAGATTAATGTCAATATAGCTAAATCTATAAGTAATTATATATATATATATATATATATATATATATATATATACATATATATGTATATAGAGAGAGAGAGAGAGAGAAAGAGAGAGAGAGAGCTACATCAGTTACACAATCTATATATGTGGTTATAAGATGCATTCATCCATTGTACAGGATAGTCCAATTATCATAGTAACACAGATTTTATCATTGTCTGTTCCTACTGAAAGGCTCACATATTTATGATAGTGGTAACCTGAATCCTACCACAGTTATCATGGACCACCATACATTTCCTATGAATACTCTCCTGTGGAAAAGCTGCTTCTCTGCTCACACACACTGCTTCAGGCTGATGCTGCTGCTACGCATCATGATTTGGCATCTCAGCATGAAACATCAGAAATAAGTACTAGTTTGCACTAAATATATGATGAGTCTAGATTCTGTTGATGCCTGCAAATTACTGTTCTCCAGAAGCACATCCATGACATAAGGCTTATATATGTGCCACTTAATACCCACAATATGCTGTGCACGGCCAGATATAAATTGAGCTACATTGTGGTGCTAAGATACCCTGCACATGATTCAAAGGCATGTTTAAAGCATGATTCAGAGACAGACATTTTCTTTGGATGTATATTCACAGCAGTGTTGTCAATGCTACTGCCCCAAAAGGCGAGCTTGGGTGGTGTACAAAGGATATCAAGATCAAGTTCTAAATCTCAAAGAGCCAGTTCAGGGGACAGTTGCTGGGCCTCATATTGGACAATGTCATAAGACAATTACCTGGTTAGACCTAATGTGATGCCGAACAAGGCTAATAGCATCCCTGAAACTGGTGGCCAACACATGTACGAGTATGATGAACTTTGCCACCATTGTGCTGATGGCTGTTAGGTGTTAGAAACAGAGGTGAGGCAGGAACACTTCCAATTAGTTTTATGTGTTTGTCATTTTAATGTGTTTCATACTGTTTTTTACACCATGTTCATTTTTTCAGAGCAATGTTAATAATTAAGTTTGGCTCATGTTTGACATACCAGGATATATATCAGGCTGGCAGATATGGGTGTCTGTATGTATGCTATGGTTGTTGATGTTGGATGCTATTGTTATGGCACTGTAGTTTTGTGTGGAACAGGGCATATGTCCAGGCAAATGTGGGTTTGTGGCTTCCATTGTATGCTTCTGCAACATGACAAACAGCTCTTTCAGTAGAGTTTACGTAACATATGGTGAGCACCAGTGCAGGCTTCTATTTGACTGCACATTCATGTGGCATTGTATCTAATTTCACAGATTGCAAGTTCCATATCAAGGCTTCAGTGCACATACATGTGTATCTGTACCTTTCTATTGCTTCCTGCAACCTATTCACACCTTTGAATGTTTTCTGGTATGTCTCTTTTGTCTTTTAGCATGACCATATTGAGAGTAGAGCACAGCTGGCTCCTAAAGGAGGCAGCAAAGACTGAGGGCTGCAGTGCAAGTGGAACTGTAAACTCTTCACCAGTACTTATGCAATTTTAACTATTTGTGGAACACACTCAGTAATGGTACCCTTCCCCTTCTATCTCCCTGTTGCTCATAATGGAACCACCAAACTTCAGGGGAATCTGCTATCACTTGCAAATGTCCTGACTATAGTTGCAGCTGTAGTGAATGACTGTGGTGTGACTGCCTCACCATGAGAGCTTCTGGTCCATCTCACAGAGATAGCCCACCCTAATTGCCTGCCACAGCTCAGGTAGACTCAGACAGAGATTGGGGTGGGTTGTGAAAGTGACAGTTAACTGGGCATTGCCACACCTGATTGCCACAAATCAGCCTCACCTGAAAAAATGTAGATATGCTGGAGCAGCTGGCCCTTGCCACTAGGCTAACAGAGTGGGATGTGGTTTCATACCATTGCTCAGTAGGACCCAGGAGGACATCCATCCCGGCTGGACAGCAGCTGTCATGCCTCCTCTATCCATCTTATACCGAACCACCCACCTGTTTTTTGTCTGCTTGTGTTTGTTGCATGTATCCCTCTTGTACTGTGTGTGCCAGTCTGTTTCTGTTTGTCTGTATTCACTACTATATCCCCACACCTTTACTCTTACTGTTTCACCTTTCACCTTTCCCATCATGCCTTCTCACTCAATATGCATACAAAATCATGGACCTATCACTGCAAAAACGTTGTTCCCTTCATTCCCATACTGGAATTCCCTTTATGTTGTCCTTCTGTGTGTACATCTCATACTTTATACTGTCTTTCCTACTTTAATGTGCTCATTTTTCCATCCTTGTAGTGGAACAAATATGTTGTCCAGCCAGTTAGGTACCACATACAAAGCATCTCACTTATGCTATATGTGACTGATATGCATCTGGTATGCAACACCTACCTACAGCCTACCTCCGCAGGCGCTGACACACACTGCCTGTTGTGGCCTTCATACACGTTTCACAAGCTTGTTCTATGTAGAATGAGACATGTCTTCTTATATAACTCTTCTTTAGTAGCACTCAGCCAGGGTTTCAATGAGGTTGTAACTTTTCCTTCCTGTCCCATATGCTGAGGAATGACTCTCTGACTACTCCCACAGCACACCCCTGCTAAGTAATTTATGTGCACTTTCCACAACAGTGTAGTCTTAATATATGGAGCAAGGCTTGTGCTGATCTGCAATGCACATCTGTGAGTCCTACCCATTTCATTATAGTACATCATTAGCATGATAGATGTCAACTACAGACTTTGAATCATATGTTTATTTGCAACCTTTTCAGCTATTTCATATGGGATATTTTAAAAATGAAAGGAAAACATTAAAAATACTTAAATATTTGCAGTAGTTTTGTCCATAAGATATTGTCAAGAAAACAATGTGTCAAAATATCATACACAAAAGCCTTTCCAAATAATACTTCAGAATTTGGCAGGTACTCTTCATAAAGTGGAAACATAGCTCTCTCTATTCCTTTGTGACACTTCTGTTGTTCAGCTTTTAAATACGGAATTGTGGTGTCATATCTCTTAAGCATACTTTAGTTAAATGCAGACTTCCCAAAAGCTATTTAAATTCCACAATTATTAGAGCCTGTACAGTTTGTTCCATATTTACTGTCAACACAGTGTCTTCCCACCAAGAAAGAAAGTACATAAGCCAAATCAGTATGTTCTGAATCAAACAGACATCAAAAGAAAACATGTCATTGCTTATTCTTTTCTTCTAAAAGTGAAAAAATGACTATTTACTTACAAAAAATCACTTTAATTATTAATAGCGCAATGAGATCTTAAAATAAAAATGCCAGTTTCTAAATCTGAGCTCATTGTTCTACTGCTAAAAGAATATGTCTGACTTCCTTATGCCAAGATTTAATTATTCATACGTGAGCACTGATGATGAATGCTGAACAAGTTATCAAAATAAACAGAAAAATCACAAACAAGCATAACTTGATCTTTTAACAAGCTAATGACATCCTGCTTCATACTCAGTGTAGACCACAATCCCCACTACCTTTTGTGGTAGATTGTGCTAGAGTATAATAGAGGTAAAATAAAGTAGGATAACTTATTTCTGGGAATATTTTACAATGTACATAAACATTTGAATTCAGTTATGTGCCTTATTGTAAATATTGTAATCTTTTCAAAAGAAGCTTTCAAGAAGGTGGAGCTAGTTAGGTTCATAGGTAAATATTAGGTTATCAGTCTGCAGACTATTACAAACCTAGAAAATAACCAGAAGCCAGAATCAAACCCAGTACCTTGAATCTATGAGTTTGCTCTAACATATTTCTGTCAGAGTTCTGAACTGCATTATTGCATTTATTGCAGTTTTTGTTATAATGAACATATAATACTGAGAACTGGAACCAACAATCTTCATTTTCTGCAGTTTCAGATCTGATGTTATTTACAAACCATTTTAATAATATATGCAGTAATACATGCAGTAGCCCAAATCAAGACCTCATACAGGTCACTAAATATTAAGTATTTCCCACCATGCAATATCTGGCAGCATGCACAAAGCACTGCTTTTTGTAAGATGACAGACTGATTTAGAATCATGGGTCTACTGCCAGGGTGGGCATGCTATTGGGTTATAGCAGACTTGCTCATTGCCATTTACTCAAAATGGCAGGTGCCCTAACCCCCCACTAGCCTGATCCTAGTAAACAACATAGCACACCCATACCCCAACACTACTAAACTGAATAATCCTCACAAAACCCTAACTCTAACCCAAAAACTCCCACCCACCTCCTAACTATAACCTGAACTCTCTTTCTCAAAACTCAAAATCCTCCCACTCCCTAAACCTAACCTCCCAGCTTGATTTCTAAACATAAATTCCCAAATCACTCTAATCCTAAACTCTCCCTACACTCTCTAAACCTAAAGTTCTCAATCAATCCATGAACCTAAATTCCCTGATCACTGCTTAAATCTAATTCCAAACCCTAAACTCTAAACCCAAATTGCCCAGTCGCACATTAACCTAACTCCCCCATCTCCCATTCCCTCCTTGTGGCTGTTGTAATTACTTTACTCAGACTTGACAACATGCTTGAACAGAAGATGGCAGCTCTGCTCTTTCCCCGAAACTGCTATACTTTGCCTGAACATATAGTTGAGATGAAGTGCAAGCAACAGCCCACGGGAGCAGACAGACAGATAGATGAGTTCCAGACTTGAAGATTAGTGTGCGAGCACCTGGAACTTGAGCAAATACAGTAAATCTTAGGATCATTTGTATATCTTCCCTTCCTTTGTGGAAAAACTTCTATTCAGACAGATACCGATCAGTTCTGAATTTACAACTGAAGTACACCTTAGTCCTTTTGATGCTTAGTCTTACTAGTTTTGTCAGCTTTCCCCTTTTTTCATTTCTCTTTTCTATCCCTGACTTCAGACTCTCCATAAAGTGGATATAGATATAGATATTTATGAAATTCTCTTTCTCTCTCTCTCTCTATATATATATATATATATGGGTCTACTTCAGTAAACTGAAATTCCATTAAGTCAAATTTTACTTAACCCAGATGACAATATCGAAAACTGAGTTTCACGAACATTCACATCACCGGAATTTTAATATGGGAAAGGAGACAGTAGCCAACATAAAAAAACAAACACACTGAAGCATGTCAAATCCACCCAGAAGGGAGGCTTCACCCCCCCCACACCCCAAAATATGGGGGGCTGCACCCCCACACCTCCCCTAACTAAATACACCAACTCCAAGTTCACACAATAGTGGGGAAAAGGGCAAATTTCCCGATGGTGGCCGACTGACTCCTTTCCAAGATTAAAATTCCGGTGATGATATTGGTTAAATTAAGATTCTGGTATTGGTGTCTCTGTTAAGTAAAATTCTATTTAGTGGAATTTCAGTCTACTTAAGTAGACCCCGTTCTATACACACACACACACACACACACACACACACACACACACACACACACACACACACACGCACACACACACACACACACACACACACACACACACATATATATTTATATATATATATATATATATATATATATATATATATGCATTTGTTCATGTTTTATTGTTGATCCTTCATCAGTTCCCAAATATTTATGCACTCCTTCTTGCTCAAGTTCTTTTATATCACATTCTTGTCCCAAACTGATGTTTTCCTGGCGTTGCAGTTTTCCTGCTTTAAAGGTTGCTTTTGCACATTTATCAAGACCAAATGACATTCTTATATCATCTGAAAAAGTTTTGACAACTTGCACTTGTGCTTTCAGTTCCTCATCTGATGAGCTATACAGTTTTATTGTTCTCTATGTGTGTGTATAGGTGTATGTGTGTGTGTGTGTGTGTGTGTGTGTGTGTGTGTGTGTGTGTGTGTGTGTGTGTGTGTGTGTGTGTGTGTTGGTGTGTGTGTAAATGTGTGTGAGTGTGTGCGTGTATTTGTGTGCGCTTGCATGGGAGTGCATATGTGTGTCTCTAGGTCTCAGTGTGAGCATATGTCATGGCCTCTATAACCATGGATGTGAAGGATTTCTCCCTTTATGTATGAGAGGTTACTTTTCTGTCTTCTGCCTCATTTAACCTAAGCGTTCCAGATGGTCACCTTGATGAAGCCTTATCTCATCAAGTTCATCTCCTCAGAAACTCAAAACATCATGTAAGAACCCCCTAACCCCCTGCACCTGCTATGAATAGCAAGCCCCTCACAACCCCAAATTCATATATACCAAATCCACCATCACACAAGCCTGGGAAAAGGGGGAAAGACTGCACACATCACAATCACTGCTGGAACACACTTAGTGCACCAGCAGTAATTCACTATGGAAAACAGTGATCATGATATTCAGAAACCTAGAGCTGAACTAAGTCACAAGGAATTTCATCCGGTATGCAGTTGCCAAAAGTCTAGGGTAGTGCTTGTTCTGCATGCGTGTGGATTTGTGTTCTCTATGCATCTATGTGTCTATGTTTGGGTGGGTATACTCATGTCATTGGGGGTCAGGGTCTGTGTGACAGAATTGTCTGGGTCTCTCTGTATATGTGCACATATTATGTATTTCCTGAATATTTGCTTTCTGTTGGAGTATAAACTTAACAGTGTCTGTCACCTTGAGTAAGCAGATATATTTTGGCTGCACTGTCCTGCACCAAAACTGGTCAGTGTTTAATATGAGGTTTTTCATGTAAGATAAGGTGATTGCTAGACTGGTTGTGTGTAAAATGGTCTCCTTAAGTAAAACATTACATTTAGATTACTGAAATGTACTGAAAGGCTTCATTGGTTGACAATGAATACAGAGGAATTAATAATTGTTTCCTATGTAGTGTTTCTTTGAAGCTGTATAGAGTTCTTGTTTAAATTTTGTTTACTATCATTTCAATAATCCTTTTCTACTCTTGATAGGAAATATAGAGGTCCGGATTGTAAGCTATTTAGCTATTTTGCAGAATTTCTTTAATCTAGCATGTTACATTTCATGTCCAAATACTGTAACCTATCTTAGCATTAATGAAGTGTGTGATTAACTGCTTGTACTGCATATATCTGTATGGTTTATGGAAATATCAGTGCAGAGTATCTTGGCCCCAGACCTTACCCTCATATTTTATTTTTACTTTTCCCATACTGATTTTTTTATTTGCTACCCTCTATTCTGTTAGTTCTGGAGCCATGTCTATGATACCCCTCTTCCTACCTTATTCATGTCATGCATGCATAGTGCACTGATTTAATGAATTAAGCAACTCACAATCTAAAACTTGACCTCAGGTGACCTTACTGCAGATGCCATATTCCCTCCCTGTCAATAATTATATTGCCTGAGAAAGCAAATAGGTCCAACCAACTCATATTCCATTAACAGCTTTTAGCGAATTAAAAAAAGAACAAAAAAAGACCACACAGTACAGCACACTGTTGTGCCTTACACCTTACTGCAGTACACCTGCTGAGCCTCAGGAGGGAGTATTATGATGCCAGTGTTGTTTTCTTCTCTGACTACTCCTGCCTAAGTCCCCATGCCTAGCATCATTATTAACCAATCAAAATTGGAGTATACAGTTGCAGTAAATACAGGTGCTCAGATTTTTTTAAAGGGCTTAGTTTGCTCAACAGCATTATGCAGTAGCTGCACACCACTTATGCTTTTTTGTTTTTTAAGTAACATATCTTGGGGTTTCTGCATTAGAAGCAGTCGTATATTATACAACAACCACTCATATGTGGTAATCAGTGACATCTTTTTCCCCATTTGATTATTTTTACTACTGAAATATCTTACAGCATGACTATTTCCCAACATTTAAAAATGTATTCTCTGTAAGCCCATGTGCATCTTTGTATGTTATTAACAGTGCTTGAAAGCAATTCCTGTGATAACTATATCCTGACTATGTTCGTGCTACAAGCATAATGATACAAAGGCAAGGTGTTGCCAAGGGTGAACGGCACAGATGTAAATTTACTTCTGACAACCATTTCATAGTGTACATTGCATCTTCTTACAGTTTTTCTTATTTGGTATGCCATACTAACCAGTTCTTTTCAATAAAGACTAGTTACTGAGAAAGATAAAATTATCCTTAACTTTCTTGATCTTATAATCATTTCTATAACTATCCTGCAGTAAACATCTCCAAATTTCTCAATCTCACTTATTGCTTTAAATATATCATGAGACACATAGCTGACTGCCATTCAAACTGCATGCTATATAGATAGCTTGAAACAAACCAAGTTCATTCTTTGCCAAAATGGGTTTGCAAAATGAAAATTTCTTTTATTTTGAATCACTCCATATTCAGTTCATGACACCTTTACCTAGAACTCTTTAATGATTTTTGTGTTGTTCTTTAGCTGTCTTTATATAGTTGCATTTTTAAAATTATTTGAATTTGAATTATTTGTGTGTATTGCATTATTAATGCACTTTAGACTCTGAAATTCAGTACATACTCTGACTCATGTACTGCACAGCACTTATCTACACTTGTCATCATCACTGCTTCTTTTGCAACAAACTGAACTGATTATAACATTTTTTTTGGTATTCACTCCCAATTACAATATTATCAATTCTCTTCTGTACAAGATGTACCCTATCTGCTTCAAAACTGTCTCTCTCATTCAAGTGAATTCTGCAGAGTATTAAGTGATACATATTATTTTTTATAACTAATTGCAGTTACCGTGATTTCTTTATGAAGATTTGAGAGATTTTCTACTTATACCTCCTCTGAAAATCTGTACTGTTCAGCAACTTTAACTAATTATATATATATATATATATATATATATATATATATATATTGATAATGTATGTGTGCATGTGTATATATATATATATATATATATATATATATATATATATATATATATATATTTATATATATATATGAGTCTAGGACACATGCTCGACTAGCATATGTCCGAATCACAAAACATTGAACACACATACAAGAAAGCACTTAACATTGAAAAGATTTAAGTGTGTATGTCTATCTATAAATATATATATATATATATATATATATATATATATATATAGATATAGATACACACACACAGACACATATATATATATATATATATATATATATATATATATATATATATATATATATATACATATATATATATATATATATATATATATATATATATATATATATATATATATATATATATATATTCATAGATTCATAGGTTGGTACTAGGCTATCAGGCCTTGGGCCTATACAAGCCTAGCCATAACAATTCCCTGGCTATTTCTTCCCACACTATTTACTTCTCTGGACCCCTGTCTAGCAGGGTGACTGACGTGATCCCTGGGGTGAATTTCCTTTCTCCCATCCAATCATCAAGGTTACTTTTGAAGAGGGCCAAAGAGGCACTCTGCTTGACATGTATGGGCAATCTATTCCAGAGTCTGGGGAGTCTCTGGGTCAGTAACCTATCCCTCCAGCATGTTTTGTTTATTGTGATGACAAGGTTTAGATCCCTGGAGCGTGTGGCTCTGAGGGATTGGGATTTCTTTAAGTGTAGCATGTCCAACAGCTCTGGGATTGACATGGCCTTGTTTGTTAAGCAGAGATCGCCTCTGAGTAGATGATATGCGACAGTGTATAGCTGGAGTTTTTTAAGGCGGTCAGCGTAGGGCATCTGCTTTAGGCCTGTGATTCTTTTAGTGAGGTATTTCTGTGGCCTTTCCAGTTGTTGCAAATGTCTAGAGAGGTACATACCAAATGGGGCGTGGAATTCTATAATGGGCCTAATGAGGGATGAGTACAGTGGGACAATGACCTCCTTTTTTCTGGATGAAAAGCCCTTAGTGATGAGGTGTGCCACATAGAAGGATTTCCTGACTGTTGTGGCGATGTGGTTATCGAAGGTGAGACCACTGTCCACCTGTGTTCCTAAATCTCATCACCCTTTTGGTGTTTAGTGTACTGCCACCTATATGGTAATTCACAGATACATGTTTTTTCCCAAAGGGGATAACTATACATTTCTTGGCAATGAGCTTGGGCCCATGGCTCTGGCACCAAGCATCTGTTTCTGTAAGGCCCTTTTGTAGAGTATCCACATCATTTGGGGATTCAATAATGGCTCCCAGTTTGCAGTCATCTGCGAACTTTGTTAGCCAGAGTCCCTTAGTGTTGGCCTGTACTTCAGAGAAGTAGATGCCAAACGAGTGGTCCCAGGACTGAACCCTGAGGTACTCCACTTGTCACTTGTCTGGAGCTGGATTTGGAGTCGGCTACTTTTACAGTGTGGGTTCTATCAGTAAGCCAGTTAGCAACCCATTGGGTGAAGTAGGGATTAATGCCCAGCTTAGTAAGTTTATCTATGATTCCAGAGGGGGGATGGTGTCAAAGGCCTTAGCAAGGTCTAGATATGCTGTGTGGCCCACCTTACCCTTGTCCATGGCTCTGGAGACTGATTTGAAGAAGTCAATCAGGTTCAGGAGACAAGACTGGCCCTTCACGAACCCAAACTGGGTGGGGTCCAGTGTTTGAAGGTTGCCAATGTCTTTGTTTATAAGTTCCATGATAATATGCTCCATGGCCTTGCAGATAAGGCTTGTCAGACTGATGGGACAGTAGATTCTGGGATCCAAGGTGGATCCCCCCTTGTGGAGCGGGATAACTGTAGCTCTGCACCACTCAGTGGGCATGAAACCTGAGGTGAGGCTTTGATTAAACATGACACTTAGGTGAGGTACCAGTTCATATTGTAGTTCATGTAGTACAGAGCCCGGGATGTCATCTGGTCCCATGGATGCTGTATTCTTAGCTTTGGAGAGTGTGTTTTTTACCTGTGTGGCCGTTATTACCGGAATTTGGCAATCTTCCGGTATTGAGATGGGCCCTTTAGGGGCTGAGAGGGGGGTGAAGTTGGCACTGAATCGATCTGCCAGGATATTGGCAATATCCTTGGGATCAGTATATTTAATGCCATTCTGTTTTAGCTCAGAGCAGATCTGAGCATTGCCATTTAGATTCTTGACATAGTTATAGAATGCCTTGTGGTTGTCTTTGGACTCTTTGGCAATTTTATTTTCATAACTAGCTTTGGAGGATTTTATGAGGAATCTCAGTTTCTTACTGAGACTGGTAAGGGAGTTTTTTGCATCCTGGGATTTTCCTCTTTTCTGCAACAGTTTTTTCCTTTTGTTGTAAAGTTTGTTTATAGCAGGAGACCACCAGATTGGCTTCCTTTTTTTGGATGAGAGCATCTTGGTTCTATTTGGGATGGCACGATTCACGAATGAGTGGATGTGCTCATACAGTGCCTTAGTGTAGGATTCAGCAGTTGAACTTTCAGCTCCCATCTGCATGGGTGTCATGAAGTTTGTCACTTCTGACTTGAGTAGCATGAAGTTGGCTTTGGAGAAGTTTTTTATGGAGGTTTCCTTACTGGGGGGGGTGGGATGTGGATGTTAAGGGTGATTAGCTTATGGTCAGACCTGACTAACGAGGGGGTGACCATAGGTGTGGAGCATCGATTTCCCATGTTGGTAATGACCAGGTCTAGGATATTGGAGCCCATGGTGGAACTATGGATTAGTTGATCCAAGGCATTGGAATTTATGAATTCCAAGAACCGTTGGGCAAAGGTGTTGGTACATGAGTAGTTTTCCCAGTTAATGGTAGGGTAGTTAAAATCACCCAGTATTAGGGTGTTTGGTTCTATCTTAATATTTTCCAGTATGTTTAGAAAGGTGTAGTGAGAATCTTGGGGTATGCTAGGGGATCTGTAGCAATCTACAATTTGGATTGCAGTCTTACCTAGTGTTAGTTGCACCTGGAGAATTTCAGATGCATTATGTTGGGCAACTAGCCTGGTGGTGTGAATATCCTTGGTGAATATTGACACTCCTCCACCTTTAGTGTTTCGGTCCTGGTTTGGTGGCCGAAAAGTGTGGTAAGAGTTGTAGCCTGGTATTGCAGGGGTGCTCTCTGGAACCTTGAACCAGGTCTCAGTTACTGCACAGATATCGATGTTCTCCATTTTTAGGAGTGCCTTGAGAGAGTGCATTTTGAGGTTTAGACTTCTAGCATTGAGTAGCATTACCTTCAGATTTTGCATGCTTGTACCTGGTACGGTGGTGGTTTTGTCCTTTGAACTTTGCCTAAAAAAGGCACTATAGCGGTGGCAAGAGTCTTAGCTAGTAACCTGAATCCCAGGGGTGACAGGTGCAGACCATCTCTGGCAAAGCATCGTGGTCTGTCAATCATGTCGTCCCAGGCAGACAGATACTGGTTCCCCTTTGAATGACACCAGAAGCTTAGCCAATTGTTGAAGTTAATCATTTTGTCCTTATATTGTGGTATCATTCTGGGTGAAGGCAGGATGCTACTCAGGGCTAGGGTCATACATGCCTGGGCCACATGATCCGAGAGCTCTTCCATGTCTCTTTTCATGTAGTCCAGGGAGGTACGTCTCAAGTCATTCACTCCAACATGGACAATGACAGAGTCATATTTGTACTTGTTGTGGAGTGACTTGAGTGCATGTGTTATGTGGCGGATCCTGGCACCCGACAGGCAGCTGACTGTAATTTTCTCCTTGTTCAACCTGGTGAGAGGGACATCAGTGTGCCGGACTATAGAGTCACCTATGACTAAAGTGTTAGGTACATTGTCTTGCCTTAGGGGCTGTTGCTGGGTGGAACACTGGTGTTGTGAACTATGTGACACTTTGGTTGTGATTGGTGTTTGTTTGCGTTTCAGCTTCAGAGGTCCTTGTTGCTTAGGCAGGTTACAGTTAAGGGCCTCTGCATATGTGGATTTAGTGTTGCTATATGTGGGTGTTGGTGGTGTGGGTTTAGAAGGGCTATGTGTTTCTTGAGGTGTAGTGTGGGTGTTAACCTTCTCCTCTTGACTGTCTAGCACAATCTTGGGTGGAGAGAGCTTTGCTTCCATTTTGGCTATGTAAGTGCATCTCTCACAGGTTGTAGTGTTGGGTGGTAGGAGGAGAGGGTTGTCTGTGTACATGAGGCAATTGCTGCATTGCCCCAGTATGCCCAGATTCACCAGGTGGACAGGAGAAATCACCGGAAGTTGACCCTTGGACATGCCTGGTTTGGTGCTTTTTTTTTTTTTTTTTGTAAAGTACAGGAGCTATTTTCCCTTACCTTAGCAAGGTACTTTGCAATTATAGGCTGTTTAGTGCCTACTATTAATTCCTCCTTATTAACAAGGAGAGTTGAGTGATTGTATCAGTTTAAAGCTTCCTAATGCTTTCCAGCAGGTATTAGAGAAAGTGCTAGTCACAGGGATGCTTAAAGGTAAGATGAAAAAAAAATGCACACTGCAGTGTGCACTAGAGAAGGTAGACGTGAAAGTAGGTAACTTAAGTTTTACCTTTTTAAAAAGTTAAGGTTTAGTGGAGAGTTACTATTTTTAAAACAGCAAGATCGATTGAAAGGGGTGGTCACTTTTGTATTCTGGTACTATGGAATACAGTAGGATGGCCAGTAAATTTAAATAGTTGAAGGGGAGGGATTTCAAAAATGATGATTTTGTGACTACTCACACAAGCCAGTGAAAGTAGAGAGAAAATGAGATATATGGTCAGATTAACATAAGAGGCAGACAACTAGAAAGACAGTGGTATTTAACAAGACAACTGTAACTCGGTGGGAGGGAGGAAAAAAAATTCTGCCTGACTCAGAAGAGAGAGAGCTGTGGTCTCTTTTGAAGTTTTAATATGCTGTTAAAGCAGAATGCAAGTAAAACACAAGGTAAAGAAAACAAACCAGAGTATTCAAAATATAGAAAGGCAATAAAGTAATACAAAAATACAAAAAATAAAAGCAAACTAACCTTTCCTTCACAGCAAAGTGTAGCAGAGTCTGGATGAGCCTTTCTGGTGAAGCTATATGTATATATATATATATATATATATATATATATATATATATATATATATATATATATGTATACATATTCCCACAGATTTACTAATCTTCCATGCAGGACTAGTCTAGGCCTGCACAGAAGCAGCCGCTTAGGAGCAGGATGGCAGCACGCCATGCATAGTAATGAAGGTGCACTGCCCAAGCCCCCACGCTTACATGGAGCGTGTACGAATTCAGGGGGCGTGTCTGAGAGCAGAGCCCTCAGAATAAACAGACCCCTGCAATGTTGAACAGCAGAAAGTGGAAATAAATGAGCGATACCGTTCATAGGTATCCACATATCCCCACCAACAGTCCCCCATGTGTACAACAGCAACAGGACATAAAAATCAAAAGAAGAAACCCCCGTATCTGTGTCTAAAGCTCCGAGTACAGCTAACCATAGGTGCACGGGTGTGCCATTGCTTAGCCACGGTGAAAGCAGCCTAAAAGGCTGAAGAGGATAACAAGGATGATATATGCAAATGAAGAATGTCAGCAATAGTGTAGTGGGCAGAGTGTTTGCCTAATGAGCAGGCATTCCCATTTCGAGTCCCAGCACAGCACAGTCTATTTTACATGGCAAAGCATGGTATAAGCAATATTTGTAATGCAAAACCCACTAAATAACACACATTTTTATGAACATGAGTATTGCAGGAAATGCACATGTGAAGAGTCAGTATCATAATGAATAAGACAGCAGTAGGCAGGCGTAAGCACAGATAAGAAGTAGTAAGCATATGTAAGCACCAGTAAGCGTGTGAAAGTGCATTTGCGTGGGGTTAAGCACTGCCGACACAGATTAAGCAAAGGAGAAGCTAACTGGGTGTAAGACACTGTGACCAGAAGTTAGCAGTGCTTACCTCCGCTCAAACCCGCTTACAACCGCTTTAAATTGCCTTAAGCACACCGCATCCAATGGCCGGTGTTCTGCCCAGCAACAAAACAAGCAGCTTCTCCAAGGCCGGAGCCCAGGACCAAGCACACCATACACAAAATGATTTACCACTAAGCCATGCCAGATATGCATAAATCGTATGTAGTCAGAAACATAACCCCAGCCCAGTCATGCAACAGTACAGAGAATATATACCTACAGCTAGATGGACATGTGTGTGCAAATATATTGCTATCTAAATGGATACAACGTATCTACAGATGTAGCCACGTATATATATATATATATATATATATATATATATATATATATATATATATATATAAATATCCAGAGATATATACATATATATACAAATATATGAACAGATACACATGCAAATGCCGACAACTGCACATATATATGTCAACATCTATATGTCCACATATACACAGGAAGTTGCATATATGTACGCAGATATATGTCTCCGTAGGTATATACGGACATAGTTAGAAATATGTAAGCAAATATGTATACCCACAGAGGTATATATGGCCAGACATCTGTAGATAGCAATGGTAGATGAACAGAAACATATATCTCCACATGCACCATTAATGGGCTTGAGAGGCCCCAAACAATATACGTCACGTACGAATTGGCATACCCCCCACCCAGCCAAACACGTCCTTCCTGCAATACACTACCAAGCTCATTATAATGTATGTGTCATTGAAATAGGGATTTAAATTAGTCCTCTGTTATGTTTCACATGTTGACATCACATATCCTCTCCCCAACCCACTGGGCGGGCTGAGCAGTACAGGCCCATCCAACTCAGGCCATCCGCGACCCATACAATCATTACCCACAGTTCTACTTCCCCCCCATCCACTGCACACATGCAGCCACCGTCCCTACCACACCACCACGCATTGTTCTCCTCCACTCCCCCGCTTGGAACCCATCCCGTATGTTGTCCCGACCCAAGTATCCTAGGTCTGGCACACGCCGTCGTCCATGCACATAGCCATGGGTACCTATGTAACTCTGAGTGTAGAAGAAAGTTGAATACCCAAAGTTCGGGTTGTCCCACATGGGACGAATGTATTTCTGGTACTAACAACAGATTACACGTGTGAATCCGTATACACTAACAGATTTAGTTGTAGGTATCGCAAAGCATATGTGGCACACAATGCTTGCCGGTATGCACACGAAACACAGTATCCAGCAATGCCAGTCAACATTACAGGATATGTAGCTAAATATTTAGAGGTATGTGTGTGTGTGTATATATACCCATAACTAAATAGATACATACCGCTCCCTCTGTGTAGTACAAATGTATGCGTACATAGACAGACATATATATTTATATATATATATATATATATATATATATATATATATATATATATATATATATATATACCCACTATACCCACATATAGATAAGTACATATGCAGACACCCATGCATCCAAATGTCATTAGATATATATACAGCAATATATATATATATATATATATATATATATATATATATATATATATATATATATATATATATATATATATTTTTATATATATATATATATATATATATATATGCATGCATATATATATATATATATATTTTTATATATATAAAAATATATATATATGTGTGTATATCTGTACATATATATATATATATATATGTGTGTGTGTGTGTGTGTGTGTGTGTGTGTGTGTGTGTGTGTGTATATATATATATATCTATATATATATATAAATATATACACAGATATATAGCTATAATATGATACAGCACTTAAGAATTACATATGTTCACAGGCCGTGCCATTGGAGGTGAGGGGCCCAATCAACAAAGGTGTAACACGTAGCATCAATCCCCCCCCCCAGCCAGACAGAGGAAACCTACAAACAAACACACAAACAATGTAAACAATCCACTGCTCCCCAAACCACAGGCAGGATACAACCAGAGGGGGGGAACACAGTGGACCCACTAAATCTAATTGCGGAACCAAGACAGGAGCGTCCTTTGCAGGACACCCCAAAAATTGTCTTGTAATAGAAGGCTGCCTGTGCAATGACTTATCAAGGCTTGGCGTGTATGTACCCAGACTACAAGAGTGGGAAAGTCTGATAACCCATGGGTCGAGACAATGTACAAGATGGGTCCTGTGAAGTGGCGAGTGGGAAGTGTGTAGTGCTGTGTTTAGATCTGAACTGCACCCAGTGTATGGATGAGTGCTGTAGAGGAGGTGCGGGGGGGGGGGGCTATGGGTATGCAATTATGGGACTAGGAGTGCAGGTGTTGGCTGGGGCAGTTCTATTTGGACCGCCCCAGGAATGTACGCAATAGTGTTGCATTGGGCAGCGCTGCCACCTAACGAGCAGCAATGTCCGGTATAAGTCCCATTGCAGCCACAGCCTATTTTACACGGCAAAGTACAGTATAACCAGATGTGTTGTTGCAAGTCCCACTAAATAACACCAAATAACACATGGTCACAACACCCCACTGTAGGCATGTAAGCCGAACTACTTGGCATCACAAGGTATTATTGTTGTCAACACCCCCACCCAGGAGTGTGAGTGTCCAGACCTACCCCCAAATGCAGTGTATATACACAGCTATTGCTGTAGAAGAAATGGCCAGCTGTGGACCTTCTCGACAGCCTTCCTGCACATCCCTGGACATTTCCCCTACTATCTGCCCCTCTGTGTGTCCCATTAACACCACTTACCTATCGACCCCTGTTTCATTACTATTAATGTTTGCAGTCACAAGTAGGTGACACCCTCTTCTCCAACTATATTGGCAGAATCTGGAACCTCCTAACCATGTGTATTACCTCAGCTGTCCCACACAACACATGTAAATAACACATGGAGGAACAACTCAAGCACACTTGGATCAGTACATGCTCACCACCTGGTGAAGTCCCCCCCACTAACATTCTATACCCCTACACCAACTTGTGAAACCAACACCTCCTTTTCTGCCTCACATACAAATCCCAACATCCTGCAAACCTTCCCTATTGCTCCCCCACCAATCATTCCAATGGCCTACTATACAGTTACACTGTCACCCCTCTACCTACCTACCTACTCCTTCACTATTCTCTTCTATTCTACCACACAGGTATGGCATAACCAAATCTAACCCAAATACCTGAGTGTAACCTATCCAGAACTGTTAAACTGGAATCTCACTTCACCTTAAACTGACCTTTGTCAACAGTCATACTCAACATGTAAGCCTGACCTAAGCATGTATAATACCGACATGTTAATGTGAACTAAGCATGAAGAATGTGGTACGTAGCTATGGTATGTCTATTACTCTCTATGAATGTGTACACCTCAGTAGTACATGTAATGTGTAGCTGGGGTTTACTGTGGAGCTCCACTCCCTGGGCCACCGCTGACAATGGGGAAGCATCCAGTCGGATTGTCCCGGACAACAAATGTGAACTAAATACATGAAATAGTGTGGGGGTATGCAGCAGCAAGTGGAGTTACACCTGTTTTGGTGGCAGTAAGCAATGCCCACACCAGCTAAGCAATGTGGAGGCCAACTTAGTGTAAGACGCTGTAACCGGAGGCCAGCAAGGCTGAGCCTCGCGCACACCAGAGCATGCCCACCTACACTTCCTCCACAGTGCCTTAAGCACTTTGTAGCCAACAGCTCTCATCGTGCCCATTAACAAAATAATCAGCACTCCCATGTTCCAACCCCCCCACCCTGCACACTATAGTCTAAGTGAGTTACCACAAAGGCATGGCAGATACACATTCAGCTGCTATCACAAACATATCATCAGCACAGTCATTCAACTGTATAGGAAATGTATGTAAGTATGTAGATTAATACCAGCAAACATGCGCACATTGCTCAATCACAGTATTCTGAGCAGTCTATGTGCATCAATGAACAGTGCCTGTCCACACATACTGTGAGAACAGTAGTCCTGCACAATACTGAAGAGAAGAATTAAAAACAGTACACACTGTGGGGGGCATGTGGGCATGCTTCATGCACAGAATGTCACACCTGGGGCGTTGGATCCATGGAACTGGGAGATGAGGCAGGTTCAGTGTGTGAGCAAACTACTGCTTCTCAAACCCCTGGCAGGATGCTACCAGTGGGAGACACAATGTAGACCAGCAAAGTCTACTCGTGACACAACAACAGGTCCATCCCTGGTGGGACGAACCAAACTGTGTGGGTCATATAAATGTTCAGAAGAAACAAGCCAGCAAGTGTGGAAAGTGCAAATTCAATAGTTTATTGAAACACAAGGGAAAAATCCCCTGAGTATAACAATAATCGTAAATCCAATAGTCATAAATCCAAACCGGTTTCGGCTTAACAGAGCCTTCTTCAGTGGATTACAAAAATGCAAAATGTTCACAACCCAGTATCTATATATATATAGCTGGGTAAATGACCTGAGAACCAATCACAACAGACATATAATAATTAAAATTGGTCATTAAGACCAGGTGGAAATAAAGCTCCAAGTTTGACAATCCATTTCTTTTCTTTAAAATTAAGCATATCATGCCAACCTTTTTTGTCTTTACAAACACCTTTAATGCAGTCAATAATAACAAACTTGAAAGAAGCTGTAATATGTTTTAGTCTTAATGACCAATTTTAATTATTATATGTCTGTTGTGATTGGTTCTCAGGTCATTTACCCAGCTATATATATATATATATATATATATATATATATATATATATATAGATACTGGGTTGTGAACATTTTGCATTTTTGTAATCCACTGAAGAAGGCTCTGTTAAGCCGAAACCGGTTTGGATTTATGACTATTGGATTTACGATTATTGTTATACTCAGGGGATTTTTCCCTTGTGTTTCAATAAACTATTGAATTTGCACTTTCCACACTTGCTGGCTTGTTTCTTCTGGACTCTGCTTCATATTGCCGTGCAAGGGTTCTACTTGCATCTGTGTTTGGACTTCACATAGATGTTCCCACCAGTATCAGAGGAGGATCAAGGGAAGGCTTGAATGTACGTGGACTAAACGGAGGAAGAGCCTGCAGAAGCTTGGGTTGAGACAGTATAATGGAGGAGTACCGACACGTGCAGGGAGGGAAATGTGTGGAGGTGTGGTATGGCTGGGCTAGCAACTGGAGAATGGATGGTTGCTGTGTACTGCGAGCTTGGGGGCCAGGAGAAGGAAGCATGGGTAGTACAATATGTTAGAAAAATGCAAATGAAGCATAACAACAATAGTGTAGTGGGTACAGCACCCGATCAATGAGCAGGCATTCCCGGTTCGGGTCCCACTGTAGCACAGTCTATTTTACATGGTAAAGCACGTTATTACCAATGTTTTTGTTGCAAAGCCCACTAAATAGCTGATATATATGAACTGGAGTACCACAAAAAATGCACATGTGATGTATCTGTGTCAGATGGAATAAGGAACTAGGAAGCAGGTGTCAGCACAAATAGGCAATAGTAAGCATATGTATGCACTAGTAAGCGGGTGTACGGCGGGACGACTGCTTGGCAGTGCCTTAATCACTCTGTATCCAATGGGCCTTTGTCAGCTCGGCAACAAAATAAACAGCCATGCAGGTCACAAACCCAGGACCCCATACACCATAGTCCCAGTAGCTATCCACCAAGCCATGAAAGACGTACAGAAGAATGGGGTAGTAGTAAACATGTCACCACCATAGTATAACCAAATTGAACCTGTGAAAGGCTGTTGTATGCAGTAATATGTGCCATAACTGACTACAGAACATACATATGTGAACTGGGGTACAGTAGTAAGTCCAGATGTGAGGTGTTAATGTAATAAAGTGTAGAAGTTCCCAGGACCACAGACAGTGTCTGAACACATGTGTCAAGGATAGATGACACATATATAACAAGTGGTGAAGGGGAAATCAATGCCAAAAGGTGATTATTATGAAAATCTAATAATACGCACCGCTAAGCATAGCACAGCACTGGCTCCCAGACTACTGGCAGGATACTACCAGTGGGAGACACAGTGTCACCCTGTTTAGTCTACTCTTAAACAAACGCATGTCCGTTCCTGGCGGGATGACCACAAACGTCTGCCAAAAAGAGTCCTCGAGGTAACATACCATGCCTAAAAAGTAAGCACAGATGGTAATGTATGTACGAGGACTACATGTGTGGGAAGCCTGAAGATCCATGGGTTGAGACAACATACGCAAGGGGTCCTGAGAAGTGGAGAGTGGGCAATGTGTAGTGGTGTGGTTAGATTAGGCTGGAACCTGTTGGAAGGATGACTGATGTGGAGGGGGAAGGGGGGGAATGATGGGTACAACATTATGGACCGAGGCATGCCATGGTTGGATGAACCCATTCTAATGGGACTGGCTCATGGATGTCAGCGAGAAAGGAGGGGGGACACAGGGAAGGTACTGGGACATACCATTTCCCATGGCAAACCACATTATGGGTAATATGTATGTTGCATAACCCACGGAATAACATATATACATGAACTAGAGTACTGCGGCCACAAAATAACACACACACACATATATATATATATATATATATATATATATATATATATATATATATATATAAACATGAGTACTGCAGGAAATGCACATGTGAGGTGTGGGTATCATAATGCATACAGCAGTAGTTAGGTTAAGCAGCAATAAGCTGTTGTAAGCATATGTCAGCACTAGCATGCGTGTTTACATTTCTAGGCTCAGCAAATCTGATGCAAACTACCTGTAGGCATATGTAACTGGAGGTTGGTGTTTGCGTGACGGTGAGCACTGTGTACACAAAGTAAGCAATGTCGAGGCTAACCTGGTGTAGCCAGCTGCTACCTGCAGTTGGTGATGCATACCGTCGCACAAACATGCTCACGACTGCTTACAAGTGCCTTAATCACCCTGCATCCCACCACCCTTGTTCAACCCTGCAACATAATTGACAGCCACTGCACGGCCCAAACCCAGGACCCTGATTACCACTATCATAGTGAATTAACACTACACCATGTCGGATATACAGATATCCCATGTATACCCAGATATATCATGCAGCACAGTCAATCTGCATAAGGTGAATTGTGCTAATAGCACAACACTCAACCTCTTATTGCAAACATCGTGGACACAGTGGGACAAAAGTGGGGTACATATCTGGACACATGAAATATTGTTCATATACGTGTAAAACATTGCTAGCTAAACAGTGCTTACAACAGCTTATTGCTGCTTAACCTATATATGGATATACATGTGATTACACATATACACGCAGATATATGTACTGTAGGATACATATGTAGTCGGTGCACACAAGATGGAACAGCCACTATGCCAACAGCTAACCCCTGAACAACCGGACACGGTATGGGCCACCCATACAAATGACGACCGTTGCCTGCAACATATACCCACAGAGAGGTCATTGGGAAAATGCCACACACAGGTTTGCAGAAATGGAATACCTTTCATTGTGTACCATGACAGTTCTACATGCCATGTCATATAGCTGTTCAGACAGTGACATCCATATAAACAGAGGAATGCAACCGTGAAACAGTTATACTAATGCAGTAGCCAGGTAAGGTTCACAACCATCGCTGTCCAGGCCAAGTCCTTAGATTTGTACAGTAGTGAGGACTGACTGGGCCACAGGATACCAAATGATCAACAGTGTGTAATGCAGGTGTATAGTTCAGAAGCCGCTAGCTACACTCTGTACAACAGCAGTGGGAGATAAGGACATCATGTGACCACATGGGTTGTAACTGTGGCATAACAAGGCATAACTGCCACCATCATATGCACACTGACAAACAGAACAGTCCATCTGGCGGGCGGCAGTAGGCTTGCAGTAACCGAAAATATGTACGTGATGTACATACAGGTGAAGTATACGGTACTTTACATCCAGATACCTTATGGCAGCTCACCCCTGATACCCCTACATATTTAACAGCCAAGGTAATTTATGGTGCCCCCCAGGCTCAATAATACAGGCCCATATATCACTGTTACATACACTAACCATTGGAGTGCATAAGAGCAATCACGTATTGTGTAGGTATTGACCACACATATATGGCCCCAGCTCCACCATATGTGTAGGGGATACAAAAGACATGGGCTGATGGTAGCAATGGCAATGTGATATACTCACAGCCCACTATGGAACACCGTCCACAGCATGTCATATGTGCAAAGCTTGATATGTAGGTCATCTACTGATAGCACTCCACACACACACACACACACACACACACACACACACACACACACACACACACACACACACACACACACACACTCTGCCAGTGGGATATCAGACACAGGACCTGTGCGGCTGACAGACAACACATGTTAGGCACACTTCTGGCCACCAAGGAGATAGGCCCAAAGTTGAGGGCTATGCAGACAGACTGCATTCTAAGGTAAAGTAGTATGTACACACACACCCTGTAACACCAGTACTATACAAAGCATAACACGGCTCTACTCACACTCTGTCTGTAGTTCCTGAACCTCCTACACATATATAGCTGCCCTGCATCTGCTGGTTTTCCTGTAGAAGTTATTGCTATCTGCTGTCTGTAACACTGATGCCCACACACACGTATGACTGTATAAATATCCACAGAATGTCCAGGTTATATCATCAAATATAACCCCTACCGTACATAATATATGGGGTGGTCTAATATCTCACTGGCATGTTAGCGGATATGATGACACTAATTATGGTGTACAGCAAATACGCACCACATCATGCATGAAATATGTACACAGGTTGGCAGAGTTGTGGCTGGCAGTACATACACAGGGCCACTAATGACATGTTGCTGTGATAACCTCATAAATTTACTGTTGTAACAGGATTTGTGGCAACATATGTCATATGAGGGATAAAACGCCAGTAACTGTCACAGCTTTCACCATCTACAGACTGTAATCCTCACACTACAGTCTGCAGTCCACAGATAGATGCTCCGTAGGTAATACATGGAACTAACGGCACAACACACTGCCTGGTCTGCAGATGACCCTGCAGATGGGGATTCCACATAAACATGGAACTGACATGGCAGGTATGGAGACATGTAGGAAAGACATAGCCACACATACACTGTTAAACCAACAGTACGCCACATTCAGCATAGCAGCACTTACAGTCTGTAGGTGGGTCAGGCACATCAACCTCCTGTGTGTTGCCCTGTTTCCACAGTGTATGTTGTTGAAGGTAAATCACCAATCCATCACAGATGCTGGTTGCCAACCAATGGATCTAGTTCCTGCTCACAGTGAATGACAAGGGCCAACACCAATATGATGTTCCTAGATATTGGAGTGTGTTTCCATGCAATTGGCTATGGGACTGTTACCACAGCTGTTCCACATGCAATCAGCTAGGGGAGAGCTGTGATTCATGCAGAGGCCATCAGCTGATCATGAGCATCACTTAAAATACACATGCTGCTGTCTAAGCAAAGCTGGTGTAGGTCTCCACATCCACTAGAGAGGGAGTGAGAGAGGCAGACAGAGGCAATGACATGTCAGCGAGGGGTGGTGGAGTAAAACTGCAGCTTGTTTGTGTTACACACCTACCAGAAAAGGGTATCAAACCCCTGACAACTATGTACTGTGTTCACAGTTCGATGCAGTTATTGGATGCACCACATGGGTTGCCTGTTATGGAGCCCTCAGAACATATCTGTGATGGTGCGTGACATCTGCAACAGGGATACGGTAGCTATATGGTAGGTGACGTACACATGCCTGTCAGCATGAACAGGTGCCAGCGTCAACACAGCCACACTCTCACAGGGACACGCACACATTGACACACTTGGCAGGGCCAGGGGTACAGCACATCAGTAGCGGAATTGCCACAAGACATCACTGTGCAGGTACCACATGCACCAAACTGGTCATACGGAGGTGGTATGGGCAAAGGGTATGAAGAGGTGTCTGACATCTGACAACATGCTTCTGTATGCACATGTGGGTTGTAGTGAGTGTGGCTGTGAACATACATACCATACAACACACAGACAAACACACAAGGTGCCAGTACTGACATGCATGGGTGCATGTCTGCATGAGTGTGTGGTGGTCGACTGTGGCAGCAGGCTATACAAGGGTAGGTGATGGGTATACCTTGGCATCAGACCACATGACAATGGTCTGCATTGTGTCTCAGGGCTGAATTTCCACTCTTGCCCACACAGGTGGGTATTGTATCCCCCATCCAGTCACCTGGGTAACTATTGTGTGTGGCCAGTGCTGTGCATCACTTGTCATGTATGTGTTCCTTACCCCATGACATGGACGGTGTCTGGGATGTGCACACCTCCCACATGCATGTACAGTGACATGTGGATCTGTACCTGGGGTGTCTGGCCCATGTTGTGCACACAGATTATCATCATATGTGCCAGTCTTGCCCCCTGTGGCAGGGACTGGTAATGGGCAGCAGGTTTACCTGCACCTACATTGATGGCATGCTGACAGCATTCCCTGATGTCAGTGGCAACTGTCCATACAGGGCATGCTATCAGGCATGGTATGTGTATTGTGGGATACATGTGATGGCACCACAGGTGGTGCAGGTGTCCATTGGGGAACATGGGGGAGGTGCACTGTCAGCATGTACGTGCATATTGGACAGATGGACAGGGGTTATGCCCTCTGTAGCCTATTGCTATCACTCCATGGTTACTATCAGTGGTCAATACGCAGTGTACTATCCACATATTGGCTGTTGCCTAGGCATGTGTGTGCATATAAGACATGTGTTGAGAGTGTGCTCTGGGTAATACTGGGGTTGCTAAATGTGATTGCCTGACCTTGATGTCACATGTATGGGTATGGCTTTGCAACCCAGTCTCTCAGCTGTTTCACATCTGTTATCCCTGTATGGTGGACATTGTGCTATATAGTAGGGCTGCCATATAAGACTTATGCAAAACCCACTCCACATTGGTCACATGTGTCACACACTCACAACCACCTCTGCACTGGATATGAACACACATGCACACCTGTCATGTCTGGGAGTAGAAATCCTACCTAATTAGTTTATTACACCTCAGCATTACGCAGTTATAGTACATGCTATGCACATTATTGAAGTACTTCTTCCCCAAGGGTGTATTCCACAATGAATGACATCAGCAGGATTACCAAAGTAGGCCATTTGAAATGTACTGCGGGTGACTACCCTAAAATGCATTGTTCCCTACACAGACAGTGAGACACACACAAAATGTCCACGACCGACATGTGTGGGTTTAGAACCCCTGATAGAGGTCTATACCACACTACAGCATGGCGCTGTTATAGGATGCACCATGGGGATTACTAGGGAACTCCTTCCCCAAAGCTGTATTTCACAAAGAATGACATCAGCTGGATTGCCAAAGTAGGCCATGTGAAATGTACTGTGTGTGACTAGCCAATAATGCATTGCTCCATATACAGACATGGACACACACAAAACATCCAGAATTGCCATGGGTGGGGATAGAACCCTGCCACAGTTCTAAATCACACTCCAGTGGTACGCAGTTATAGGACAGGCTACGGTGATTACTGGGCTACTTTCTTCCCAGGGGTGTATTCCTAGGTAGGTGACATCAGCAGGCTTGTCACAGTTGAGTATAGGAATTGTAATTCATGTGGCTGCACTAAAATGCAATGCTCTCTAAACAGACAGACAGACACACACACACACAGTTGCCACGTCTGGGGTTAGAACACCTACTTAGCTACTTTATCACTCTACAGCAGTACGCAGTTACGGGATGTGTTACAGTGTTTACTGGGCTACAACCTTCCCGGAGGTACATTTCTAGATGGGTGACATCAACAGCCTTGCCAAAGTCAAGTATAGGAATTGTAATTCGTGTCTCTTCACTAAAATGCATTGCTCTCTACACAGACTTTCACACACACACACACACACACACACACACACACACACTTGCCACATCTGAGGTTAGAACACCTACCTAGCTACTTTATTACTCTACAGCAGTACACAGTTACAGGACTCGCTACAGTGAATACTGAGCTACAAACTTCCCGGAGGTGTATTTCTAGGTGGGTGACAGAAGCAGCCTTGCCAAAGTCAAGTATAGGAATTGTAATTCATGTGACTACACTAAAATGCATTGCTCTCCACACAGACAGATATGCACACTAACACACACACACACACACACACACACACACACACACACACACACACACACACACACATACACACACACTTGACATGTCTGGGGTTAGAACACCTACCTAGTTACTTTAGCACACTACAACAGTGCACAGTTATGGAACACATTATGGAGATTACTGGGCTACACTTTTCCCAAGGGTGCATTTCAAAGTGGATAACCCCAGTGGGTTTCTCATAGTAGGGCTATGGGGAGGGCAGTGTGTGTGCATGGGCCATAACCCATTCATCTAGAGGTTGACACACCACATGCGGGCACACACAGGGTTATATTCCATAGGTACGTGTATACAGCTGCTAGATGACTACTTCCTTGTACAGTCATGTTGCACAGCTAGCACTTGCACCACATAGTCCGTAATGCTGATAGATACTGGTGGCTAATGTCTACAGTGAGTGACATCTGAGCATCATGTGGTTGTAGTCATTTGGCTGTGTGCTGGGTGGGAAAAGCCTCATAATGGTTGGCTCCTTGTCACAGTCACTCTCTTCCACACATCTATGTATGTGTACGTTTGACTTATTATAGTGTATTGTCCTTGGATATATGCATATATTCCTATCCACTGTGTGTGCAAAGCAAGGGTGTTGCATACTGAGGAGTGTCTGTACTAACATCTGCAACTGCAAGATATGTCTGGTCCACTGTTTTTTTGCAGACATGGGCTTCTTTTGATTACATGTGTGAGCATGCCCAGTATGACCTGTCAGTATTTTGTTAACTGACATTGCCTTCATTTCTCTGTGTGTGAGCATGTTCAGTATGCCCTTCTGTATAGAATGTGTGGATCATTACTAGGTAGTTTGCACTCCAGTGTAGACCTTTGTGTTGTACACCTACAGGTAGCAAGGTGTTTCTGCTGGGTATCCATCAATCATTTGGCAATATGGGGACAAACTGTGTAGGGGATAGTGTGTACTGTAGGTGATTGTGTCTGTGCTGCTTTAGCCATATGATATCGCTGTTAGCAGAGATATTCAGACATGTGTAGTGTTGTACACAGTGATGTTGTCTGTCTCCATGTACTGCCAGGTGGAGATTCTTCCTCACAGTGCTGTCTTGGGGGGCAAGGGTGATGCAGCTGTGTCCGGTATTGTGGGCAGACACCTACGTACTCATGGTAAGTTATGCCATTCTGGAGGGGGAGCTGCAGACACCTGCTGCTGGGTCTGTGTATCCAGTTCATCACCTTGGTAGAGTTCTGGTGGAGGATCCCATACTTGCACACCCATTGACAAGACAGTCTGAGCTTATCTTGCTGTGGTAATGCCTCACAGCTGTGTAGATTCACAGAGGTTGCCCAGAGGCAGGGGCCATGAGTCCGGACATTAACCCTATTGTGGTGTATGGGCAGGTGTGTAGCCACTCATTTATGTGTTTGCAGCCAGGGATAGTGTGGGCACACAGCTTGCTGTCAGACCCTGCACATTCCATGCTGCCCATGCACCTCCCCCCATTACTCTAACCTCTTCCAGACATTATGCATAAATTCTCTGATACTTCCCTAAGGGTATCACCCCATCACAGGTGTGTTTTAGTGTTGGTCCGCAGTTCATGCAGTGGGACATGGTGGACATGTTACTGTGGTTTGTCCACATGGCCTTGCATATGGTTTATGTGGAGTGTGTTATGTTGTTATTTGGTTGTCCATGACTTCACATGCATTGGCAGTACGTGTGAGACACAGGCCTTTGGCAGGGGCCTGTGGGGCATTAGGTGTTGCTGCAGGCCACATGTGGCAGGCTGTTGCATTCTGTCAGGCTGAGAGTTGCAGACCAGCAGATAGTATATTCCCCCTAGGGTGACAGGGTAGGTGTGATAGGTATTCATGCAAATTTCTTCTATCAGTCTTGATCAGGTGGTGTGGATGCTGGCAGGGAGCCATGTACAGCTAGGGACACACCTGCATGAGACACCTGCACTGCATGCTGCATTCTTCCACTATTGCCATGTACAGGAGGGGTCATACTGTACCCATTCCCCACAGCAGGGATATGGCCAGATAGGTACCTGTGGGTGGTGTTTGCGTGAGCTGGGTGCATGTGTGCTATGGACAGTACTTGCATCTGACACACAGATATGCATGGGGAATTCCTGGTATGCTGGCATGTGCAGGTAAACCAGTTGTTTCCCAATACATCAGTCCTACCTCCTTTGTGATCTGCAGGTGTTTGGCCAGACATCACCAGTATCCCCTACTACAGCACCAGTTGCTGTGATACATACCTATATTTTCAATTCCAAGGGTGTCTTCATTTCACAGTGATACAATGTTTATTGTATGTCTGGGGTACTTTCCCCTGTGTACTACTTGTATATCTAGCCCAACAGCCATGCCATGTCAGTCTTTCAGATGGTGACACATATTACCACCATACATTTACATTGGCTTACTGCTAGCAGGTGGTATACTGGTGGGGATTGCCCTTGGCACTGCAGTTGTGAGGGCTTGTCCCTGTCATCAGCAGTACTGAGCTATGGCCACCAGGTCTTACCTCGACATGCATACATACTGACCACTCTCACATAATATGGAACACACCCCATCCTACCACACACAGACCTGCATATTGTGCATATGCTACTACCTATCCTGCTACCTTGGGCACCTCTGGGCAACTCTGCTCCATTTGTATTATACATACTCATGCATGTTACTACATTTCTACACAGGATCAGGTGGGAAAACCTGACTGTTACTACATTTCTACACTGGAGTGGGGGTAGGGGCACACCTGACTGTTTCGACATGTCTACATAGGAGTGGGTGGCACACCTGACTGTCATTACATTGCTATGTAGGGTGGGGGGCACAAGTGACACTTGAACACATTTGCTATGACTGTACTAGTATGTCATGTACCCCATTTCATTCTGTATTGCTAACTATCATGCTGTCTAGAGGCACACCAGTGTACTACAGATTGCGGCTTTGGTTGCCCTACGTATTATTGTCAGACATCCTACCCTTCAGAACTGACATCCCACTGCCTGCCCTGCTGTGGTCTGTCTGAGTAGGCCTGGGTGTGGGATTAACCCTAGCCATCATTCTGGGGCCATGGCACAGGCCCTGTTTGGATTTGTGTCCACCTGCCCTGCTGGCTGCGACTGTTGTTGGGTATGTGAACCATCCTGACTGGCATGTGCAGGTCATATGGACACATTTTGCACAGCACATTTTCTGTTGTTGCTTCTGTCTCCCTGTGTAGTACTGGCTACTATGGTGACTCCAGTATGTGTTACACATGTTAGGGTGGCTGTATGGGTGTCTACTGTCTGCTGCCGTAACATCCAGCCACCCAATTCCCTTGCATGTTCACATCCATACCATAGCAACAGGTGACAACACATTCTACTCCATTTGGCAATTGGTAAGTTGATTGACTTACCTTATGGGTGTGCCAGACTTGCAGATGTTGCTGGAGGGCTGCCTATATCGGATGCACATAGTACACTCCCTATACATAGTTGAGCAAAGGTGGTGTCATGTTTGGCATCCCTTTTACTGTATGTGCGAGTCGGAGAGAGGTGTCATTCCCTGGGACCCTACTGTGTCAGTGCATGTGCTATGCGTTGCCTCTTTGCCAAGGCCAGGGCATACTGGGTATGCCCCCTTCTGCCTACTGGGGCAGGCTCAGGTTCTTCCTCCTCTGGATCACTCTGTGCCTGTGCAGGCCTTGGCATTGGTGGGGGGCTGTGTGGCCCTGCCACATGCTATTCCTGCTGCAGCTGTTTCCGAAAGATCATATTGTGAAGCATCGCACATACCATAACAATTTGGGTACACGTAGCTGGTGCATACTGCAAAGCTCCACCGGATGTGTCCAGACACCGGAACCGTGACCTGCGCATCCCGAGCCCACGCTCTATTATATGTTTGGCCTGTGCATGTGCCTTGTTATGGCATTGTTGTTCAGGTATGTGTGCATTTCTGATGGGTGTCATCAGCCACAGCTCCAGTGTGTACCCAGCATCCCCCACTAGGTGACCATAGGGGATGTCCCCATTGGCAAATCTGTGGTACAGCTGCATCAGATGCCATATGTGGGAATCGTCATAACTTCCAGGGCAGCCAGCACATACATTCATTATAATGCCCAGGGCATCATATATGACCTGGTAGTTGATGGAGGGGATGCCCCTGTGGTAGATTTAGACCCTACCCTGCTCACTGGGTGGTGCTTTCATGCATAAGTGCGTGCAGTCTATAGCATCCACTACCCCAGGGTATTCTGCTATTTGGTGGAAGAGACGCATATTGCTGGTCAACACCTCATGAGTGTTGAGTAAATATACCTGCTCACTGGCATGTGCTGACATGGCATCCAGGAACTGATGGAATACTCTGGATGCTGATGCCTGTAAGATCCCCATGTTATCCCCAGTTGTGCTTTGGGAGGTAACTGTGGCTAGTATACGTAGGCCTACACATACCTTGGTATCCACTGGGATGGGTTCCCCTCGTTCGGTTTGGTGAGTCAGGTGTGGCCAGCGCAGATGAACTACTTGCTGTAGGAGGTCTCGGTCCACCCTATAGTGCTCTACTATCTCCAACTCATGTAGCCCCTGGTAGGTTACCCTGGGTCTGTGCACTCTTTTCTGTCTCCTCACTGTGGGTTGTTCAGCAGCATGCACATCCTCACCATCGTCATCCTCTTGCACATGATGTTCTATGTTGTCTGCTGCAGCCCTTCTCATGTTGTAGGTTTGTTTGTTAAAATTTCCCCGCTTGTATACACCAGTGGTGTAGAGTGTGGGAAACACCAGTTGGGAAGGTGTTTGCTTAGTTTATAGTAGTGTTATGGGCTGGGCTGCAGCCTGTGTAATTGGCTGCTTTTGATGCATTTCACCTGCCAGATATGCTAGTTCTCCTTGATTGCCTTCCTACTGCTGATTTCCCTTCCCATTGCCCTTCTGTTTGGACCCAGGGCCACACCGCACAAACAGAGTTCTCGGATGTGCACATTGCTGCTGTTTCCTGGTTTAACTTCTTTTTTCTTCCTGTAAATCCCGGTGAGTGGTGCGCACACCTGCTTCAGTTTGTAAAGAGTGCTGAGCAGGTTTAGACACACCCCCTAGCTTAGCTGTGCTAAGCTGGGAGCATACCCAAGCCGCAGGGCTCCAATCCACTTACAGTATGCCTGACACATCCACCCATGATGTCACCTACCTCCTAGTCTTGCAATCAGCTATTCATACTCTTACCCTGTTCAGACCTGCCTCACATGCTGGGGAAAACCAGGATTCACTATACTTCCCCTCATTTGCATAGAGTTCCTGCTAATGCATAGTTACATGTGTCATGCTGTGCCTCCCCCCTTAGCAACCACTATTTACTAGTCAGGTTCTCTTTTGCCTACCATTGACTTGAATGGCAGAATACTGATTTTAGTTAGACTGCCTTTTTTAGGTTTATTTTCTTATATCTCCCACCGATCCAGTTTGCGCACCACTGCCCTATGCTTCAACAGCCGTGATCGGCAGACATATAATAAAAGTTGTATTTTGTACATTTTGCATTGTTTGCAATGCCAATGGCCTAATAACTGGCCATTGGCATGCTTCCTCAATGATATGCAGCCTTTATTTGGAGCTGTCATGTCCCCTGTTTTGGATTTTGCAGTACCGTACTCGGTTACTAACTGAGTACATTTCTGAATATTACGCTAGTCCTGCCCACCCTGATTCCTGCTTCCTGGATGGCAGATTTACCTCATTTGTATGGTTTTCACCTGCAAATTGGGTAATTTGCATATGGGGCTGGGAACGTGCAGCACTAGTGCTAGAGCGTCCGCGCACGTCAAATGGACACATATGTGGATTGCTCAGCCACCATATTGCCAACATTAACCCTTACAATGATCATGCACATCGTGCAAGCTTTTGAGAAATCGAGGGATTATCTCTTCATAACTCCTTTTCCTATTTTTGCCCATGAGATCAGGATGTCATTTCAACAGTGACAATCATCTAGAGTCAAGGTTTGTCATTGTTGTTCTTCCACACCCCACACCCCACACACACACAAACACCTATGGCTACTTTAGAGTATCCAATCCACCTACTGCATGTCTGTGGAATGTGGGAGGCAACCAGAGCACCTGGAGAAAACCCAGATGAACCCAGAGAGGACATGCAGACTCTGTGGAGTAGGCACCCCAGTCAAGATTCAAACTGGTGAAAGTCGACAGTGCAAACCACTGCATCACTGTGCTGCCTTTATATATAGCTCTCTCTCTCTCTCTCTCGATATATATATATATATATATATATATATATATATATATATATATATATATGTATATATATATATATATATATATATATATATATATATATATGTATATGTATATATATATATATATTTATATATATACATATTCAGGGGTGGCTCATGCTATTAGACTGCAGGACTGCATCCCCCCAGCTGTAGAAAAGAAAGAAAATAAAACCAGCTGTAACAACAAACATGAGTCTCAGAATTTCACACATGCACAATCACAGTATTTCCTGAACCAGTCTGGAGCATGTGCACAGAACCCAGACTGCTATTGAGAGTCTACCCAGTTACAACTGCATAGGTTGGAAGGGGATTGGACTGCAACATCTGCGGGCTGGGCAGTAGCTTAGTCCCACTGGAAGGGGAAGGGCTTTGTTCTCACAAGTTTAATGGATGAACTTTGCATATACCTGGTGGCTAGACTCAAACCCTGTTCCTTGGGAGTAGGTAGCAACAGCTTAAACTTCCTACCCACCACCACTTGTGAAATTTTTGCCTCATATTTTTGTTCTTCTGAAATGTGTAGTTTTCTGGATTTTGAATTCACTAAATAATGACAGGCATTTGAATTTCCGACTTCATATTCTTCAGAAAGTATATGGTAACACAAAACCTTTTATTATAGCAATGTTCTGTTTATAAGATCAATATTTGAAATTTGTCCCTATTTTTGGGGCTGTATGACTCCATTATTGGCTTTGTCCACGCTTTTAGTGCTAAGGGGTTGAGAGCTATGATGAGAACTGAATTCACTAAATGATAGCCATTTACATTTCAGTCTACCTGTCTTTCAAGAAACAGCTGATTTGGCTTAGTGGTATGTTGTTCTGACTGCTGTGCACAGGGTCCTGGGACCAATACTTGGCAGTGAATTGCATGGTGGTAACACATCATGTTATTCTAGCAACTTGCCAAGATTATACAAGCAATGTTTAAAATGTGTCCCTAGTTTTTGGGCTCCTCCCCCAATAACTTTTGGCTTTTTCCAGAATTCTTGTGCTTCAAAGCTGAGAGATACAGCTGAGTGTCGAGTGGATTTTACAAGGAGCTGAGAGCCTGAAGAGAAGTTTAATGCTGCTTATGGGCTGTCTGATTGTAATACAGTATCAGCAATGCACAACAGGTAGAGTACTTGCTCTTGATGCAGAAGGCTGTGGGTTCTATTCCCACAGTATATAGATGCATTGCTGATATTGTACTGTGTTGAACTTTTAAAGGGGTGGATGCTGCAGTCCTGAGAATGCCCTCTTTGACGGAGATACCTAGTAACGGTGAACCTGTTATCAGTTTGCCATCCATTGCCATTTGCAATATTACTAGCTTATCATTTTGTTATTGTAACATAGGCAATGTATTCATCAATGGCAACAGACACTTTATTTGTAGATGAAACAATGAAATATAAAGTTATTTGCTAGCAGCAACATCTTCATTAGTTACAGATCTTTTAATGTGGAATTATTTAGATGACTTTTACTTCTGCAAAGATTGTGCATATTTACTGATACTGGTGGATTGTAGAAGTTTGAGTAGACTTTTATGATGGAAATGTTCTGAACTGGGCAGTTTTGTCATTATTGGTGCATGCATTTTGTTTAGGCAGTGGTGGTGCAGCGGTTAGCATTGTTGCCTCACAGTAAGAGGTTCTCTGGTTCGATTCTTAGCTGGAGCACCTTTTGTGTGGAGTCTGCATGTCCTCCCCGTGGTCGAGTGACATTTAAAGACATGCAGGTAGGTGTGTGTGCATGAATGGGTGTGCCTTCTTTGAAGCTTGGGTGTCGGGCTGGCACCTTAGCACCGTAAAAGTCGACTGCCAATCATTAGCGGACCAGAGTTCCACTGTGGCGACCCCTAAGCGGGAAAAGCAGAAATACATTAGTTTTTAGGAGCATGCATTTTGTTTCATTGTTTACTGAAAAAATGTTCAAAACAATAAATTTAAAATGCCGTCTAACAGCTGTACTGTATTATACAAGGAATATCATTTAATACAATCAGGAAGGTGTATCAAAGAACACATGTATGTTTCCCGTGCATGGGGCCTATGATTTGAAAGCAGCCCAAAGTTAATCTTTATCTACCGCTGGCCAGATGTATTTTCTTTGAATGTGGGTTTCAATGCAGTTTCAATGAATGTGAGTTTCAAGGGCAGAGAAGTTTTAATGCTAAGTCTATTTTCATTGTTCAACTGCATTGCTCTGTTTAGCAGATGTCTATTAGTGCTTGTGCTGTAAAATGTAAAATAAAACTTTTAAATGAAATCCAAATCATTGTAGACGTAAAGCTAAATTGACATTACAGTGTTTATGGTAAATGGGGCAAAATACCCAAGTAATGGGACATTGAAATAGCTGAAAGGGGGAGGCCCCATTCAACCATGATTTTGTGAGGAGGGGGAACGTGGCAAACTCAGACAGCCCCAGCTGAACTATACCTCCTAACTGTCCAGATTTTTGCAGAATGAATAGATTTTTTGCTTATTTTTTTGTTTGTTCCTCATAAAATTTGTGGTTTTCTGGTAAATCATTTAGGAATGAAGTCACTAAATAATGACAGGCATTGAGTTTCAGACTTCATACTCTCCAGAAAAATGCATGTTAAAGCACGACCTGTTGTTCTGTCAACTGTCTAAGTTTATACAAGAACAATCTTAGTACTGTTTGTATGTTCCCTCTTTGCCTTGTCCAGATTTCCTGCGTTAAATGGATGAGAGGTAAGCACAAATAAATCACTTTATAGAATTAGGTATATCCAAACCTCTCAACTGTCCCCAATTTTGGCTAAAAAATTTGCTCTCCCCCTAATAATCCCTATGCAAAATGGCAAATTTAGAAGAAAGCCTGGAGGGTTTACAATTAATAAATAATTGTAATGATCAGAGTTATAGATTACTTTTAATTTCAGAAATGCAGGTAGATTCTCTTATTTTGTCAGCTGCTCAAGTTAACAGTACTGATATTAAAAAGTGTCCCTTCATTGACAGGTTCCCAGCTGTATTGTGTGGTTATTTTATATTTTTGCATCACATTTTGGTCTGTTTTTTATAAAATTGTGGTTTTCTGTCAAATTAGTGGCAAATCATTACAGATTGAAGTTAGAAAATAATGACAGACATTTGAGTTTCAGATTTCATACCCTTCAGAAAATTCATACTAATACAAGACCTACTATTCTATTATCTTTCTAAGTTTATAAGAGCAATATTTAAAAATTGTCCTTATTTTTGGGCCTTTGTACCACTTCTGTTTATGCCTTTGTCCAGATATCTTGCTCTGAGGCTGAGAGGTATCACAAATGTGTTAGGGCCATCACCGTCAGCCAGAGACATTTCAAATTGTGACATACTTGTTGCACCCCACTCCCCCACGTAGTGACTCTGGATGTGTCCAAACAAGGCAAAGAGCAGTTATGCAGTGTAAGTGTACAGAGTATCCCCCATCCAAGGTAGACACAAGTAGTACAGTGGCTTTTCATCTGTCCTTGATTTTGCAGAATGTTCTGGTTTTCTGTCATATTTTTATACTGTTGATTTATGCTTCTTCTTATTCAGAAAATGCATGTCATTGCAGTGCCTATTGCTCTGTGTTTAAGTAGCAATGCTTTAATGACCATCAGGTAAGCTTGTCTGAGACTGTAAGAAGCAAGTAAGGTGTAATAAGTATACGGTTAAAGAATTGCCAACATTGAAAACCTTTTTGTTGTTGCCATACAGAAAATATTTACATAACTAGATAGCATATAAACCTTAGGTACTGGAATGCATATGACAGTATTTGTAATAATGGACAGGATTACAGTATTTTCAGAAGCTCATTACATTTCTTGGAGACTTGCAGTCATCTTTGCAGGCTTCACCTTAAACTAAACAGAATGCCAATCTATCATGTGTGGTCCATAACCTGGGCAGTAATCCTTTAAGCAATTTATCTTGAGCTTGTTTCTTGTTCATTTTTTACTTTGATCATGTTTTCCCCATGAAAAAGTAGATAGTTGTTGTCAGGCAGCAGGTCTTTTTTGGATAAGAGACATTTTTACAACTGGGGGTATCACAGATATTGCTACTTTCAGCATGTTACTTGGTACTTTTGTAAAGCTGAATATAAATTAAAATTAGAACTGCAGTGCAAGGAGAAGTGGTTTGAGTTGAGTGCTGCTTGTTTTTTTTATACTTGATTTTGACTGGCATTCCAGTAATGTATTTAAAAAGTAATTTATTTTTTCATGCCTTGCAACCTTTTTGTTTCCATCTAGATATTAAGTAAGCTGTCATGTAGCCAATGCATTGAAATATATTTTTTTTCTTCTAGAATTCATTTTGTCATGATTGGACTCTCATAATGATGGTTTGGCAGTGGTACCCACGGCAGCATATTTAATTAAAGTCCCAGTTTTTGTGGTTTGTAGCATAGCTCCACACCATTCTAGTTGGCCACACCCTTCCTGTTGGCCCCACCCATTCAGCTGTCTCCTGCAGCCCCCCCTTTGATTTGAAGTCACCAGCTGCCATATATCTATATACACACATACAGACACACATATAGGAACACTATAGCTGCTTGGGTCCTAAGCTCCCAAAAACTACTGCCTCAAAGCCAGGGACATGAGCATCTTGTAGCTCATGTAGGCTGCTTTTTCTCAAGCTTGATTATATACAAGTTTGGATAAGCAGCCATGGGAAGGAAGCAGATAGAGAGAGGAAAGAGTGAGTTTAGGCTTAGGGAGAGGGAATGGGGAGTTCAGGCTTAGGGAGAGGGAAGTGAGTTTCGGGGTTAGAGCTTGGGCAGGGAATTTAGGTTTATGGTTAGGAAGCAGTTGGGAACTTTAGGGTTAGGGAGAGGAATTGAGTTTTAGGGTGTGGGAGTGAGGACTTTAAATGTTGGCACTATTATCTTAGAAATTCTCAAAATGATTTCCAATTTTAGGAGGAATAAAACAAATCTTTGAGGAACTTCAGGGGGTGTCCTTACAAAATGGGGACAGCTGAGAGGTCTGTAGGTAGGTGTTTTAGGGTTACACACACACACACACACACACACACACACACACACACACACACACACACACGCACACATCTAAACAAACAGATAAATATAAACAGATAAAATAAATCCTTTTCCGTTCTGTTGACTACATGTTACTAATGAATAAATGTATTTATTGCATTATTGCATTATTTTTTTTTTTGGAATACGCTTTGTTTTATTTTATTTTTTCTGTTTTATTTTCGGTTGTTACCTAATGTCAGTTCTCCTACATTGATCTTTTCTTCCCATCCCTTCAATGAAAATGGACTATGTCCACACCTGTACAGACTATCCTTATCAACAAATGAAATAAATATAGTGTTGTGCATCCTTCTGTCGCATGTTTAGCATGTGGATGAAGGAAGATGGCAGCAGTCAAAAAATGCAGACTGGTGAATCAAAGTGAAAAAGTAAAAGTATATAACAGATTCTGCTTTAAATTGTCATGTAAATTTCTAATAAGCCTCTCAAGAAACAGTACTTACCATGTATCACATAACTGTTTCTTTGAAAGCATGAGTCTACCCCAACACAATATTCAAATATTAAAAAAAAAAACAGATACACTCTGTGGAACATAGGACTTTGATGCCTTATTTTTTTATCTTTTAATGCACTTATGTATTGTGGAAGTGCTGGGATGTGCATACTACATGCATGCATGGTAGATCCATTTTCAGCCCAGAAGGTGGTAGGACACTACTGTCCCATTATGGATTCACATTATTTAAAAAATATAAACAATTTCTTTCTTAAATAATGTTATTGTATAATAGCAACAATCTACTGCTGTGTATGGGTATATCAGGCATCACCCATAGTTTGGCTTCACCATCATGATCAACACACAGTTATTGTTTATTGATTAATCTTACTGCTTCACCAACCTGTGAAGCCGTAATGGATTTCATATATCAAAGTATTAAATACACCATCACCAGGAAGGTGGCTTGAATTATCACATATTGAAAACTGCACACAACTTTTTGTGTTTTGAATTAATATTTAGTTCTTAATTATTTATTAAAAATTACAAGCATTAGAAGTTAAAAGGCAGGTACTCTGTCAGCATCTTCATTTAAAACAGTGCCATTAATACGTCTTCATTTTGAACAGTGCCATTAATATAGCTTCATTTTAAATGGTGTCATTAATACATCTTCATTTAAAATAATGTGTGGAATATTATTCATCTTCAGGTTATATTTCACTTCAGTGACAAAAATGAATTCTATTGTCAGTTGTATAGTTTAATGAAAAGTAGCATGAATTAAACTAATTAGTTTAATTGCTAAAGTCATGTTTAAAGTCACAGCAGATTTGGTATCTCGCCTACTCATCCCAACCATGTCAGTGTTGTTTAGAACAGAGGTCAAAGTAATCCATGCATCTGCCAATGACACTGTATAAATAAACAAAGAAAGAAAGAAAGACAAACAAGTAGTAAAATAAACTGACAAATAAATATCTTTTGTAATAATACAATAAATATAATGTTATATCTACAACTTTGTGTGGCTATTAGCTATCTGTAGAAATAATAACTTGGAGGTACTTATCTGTTTTGTTCCTTGCTTTGAATTAACTGCTGGGGATGTTTATATATATATATATATATATATATATATATATATATATATATATATATATATATATATATATATATATATATATATATATTTATAGAATAGTTATATAAAATTTTACCATAACCAAAAATGTCCTTCTCTTTCATGTTGCAGTATTCATAACCTTTGGGTTAGCATCCTCCTAGTGACCCAAATATCTGATCAGCATACAAAAGCTTTAGTCACTGCAAGGTATGTGGGATGTCTGACTTCGGACATAGGGAGAGTGGGCCATAAAAGTGATGTCTGTATGTACCTTTCTCAGAAGTGAGTGTCCCAGTCAGACAGCAGTCCCAGGGGAGCTGCACAAGTCCTTAATCATCCAGCAAGTCCAATTCTTTTTTTTTCATTTTTGATAGGTGGTAGGAGGGTGGAATAGAATGCTGCAACATGGAAGAGAAGGACATCTATGGTTATGGTAAGATTTTACACAACTATTTTATGTCCTATTACTCTCATGTTCATAGGTTCATAAGTTCATAGGTAGGTACTAGGCTATTGGCCCTAGGGCCTATAAAAGCTTAACCAAAAAGGTACCCTGGCTTTCGCCACCCAAGAAAATTATTTTCCTGTGCTGCTGTCAAGCAGAGCCACAGAGGTGATCCAGGGGGTGAATTTCCTATTTCCCATCCAATCATCAAGATTTTTCTTGAAGAGTGCTAATGAGGAGCTTTGTTTGATATAGATAGGTAGTTTGTTCCAGAGTATGGGAAGTCTCTGGGACAGGAATCTATCCTTCCAGCATGTTCTGTGTATTATAGTGACAAGGTTTAGGTCCCTAGAGCGTGTAGCTCGGAGGGACTGGGATTTCTTTAAGTGGAGCATGTCCATCAGCTCTGGGTTTGACATAGCTTTGTATGTTAGGCAGAAATCGCCATTGAGTAGGCGATATGAGATGAAGTAAAGCTGGAGTTTTTTGAGACGGTCTGCGTAGGGCATCTGTTTGAGGCCAGTAATCCCCTTTGTGAGGTATTTCTGTGGCCTTTCCAGTTGTTGTAGATGTCTTCTGAGGTACATACCAAAAGGGGCTTTGTACTCTATAATGGGTCTAATGAGTGATGAGTAGAGGGAAACAATGATCTATTTTTTCCTGGATGAGAAATCTTTTGTAATGAGGTGTGCACATAGAAGGATTTCCTGACTACTGTGGCAATGTGATTAGCAAAGGAGAGACTACTGACCACCTGTGTCCCAAGTTCTCTTATCATACTTTCAGTGTTAAGTAGACTACCACCTATGTGGTTGCTCATGGGACAGAGTTTTTACCAAAGGGGATGACAATGCACTTTTTGGCATTGAGCTTGAGGCCATGGCTTTGACACCAGGCATCTGTCTCCATGAGACCCTTTTGTAGGATGTCCACATCATTAGGAGTTTTGAGTATGGCTCCTAGTTTGCAGTCATCTGTGAATTTCATTAGCCAAAAACCTTCCGTGCTAGCCTGTACTTCAGAAAAGTAGATACCAAACAGGAGAGGACCCTGGACTGAACCCTGTGGTACTCCACTTGTCACTGGTCTGAAGTCGGATTTGGAGTCTGCTACTTTCAGTGTGGGTTCTGTCAGTGAGCCAGTTGGCAACCCAGCTTGTGACATAGGGATTTATACCTAATTTAGTGAGTTTATCTATAATTACAGAGTGGGGGGTGGTGTCAAAAGCCTTGGCGAACCACCTTACCCTCGTCTACAGCTTTGTTGACTGCTTCAAAGAAGTCTATCAGGTTTAGGAGACATGATCTGCCTTTTACAAACTCAAACTGGGTGGGGTCCAGAGTTTGGAAATTACCAATGTCTTTGTGTATAAGATCCATGATGATACATTCCATGGCCTTGCAGACCAGGCTCGTTATGCTAATGGGGTGGTAGCTCCTGGGGTCCATGGTGGCTCCCCCTTTGTGGAGTGGGATAACTGTTGCTGTGCGCAATTCAGTGAGCACAAAGCCTGAGGTGAGGCTATGACTGAACATGGTGCTTAAGTGGGGTGCCAGCTGATTCTGCAGTTCATGTAGAATGCAGGCTGGGTGTTGTCAGGTCCCATGGATGCTGTGTTCTTGGCTTTGGAGAGTGTGTTTTTTACCTGTGCAGCTGTGATTACAGGAACTTAACATTCTTCTGGTATAGAGATAGGCAGTTTAGGGGGTGAGAGGGGGGTAAAATTAGTACTGAACCTATCTGCCAGGATGTTGGCAATATCAGTTGGTTCTGTATATTTAGTGCCATTGTGCTGTAACTTAGAGCAGATCTGAGTGTTGCCATTGAGATTCTTGACATAGCTATAGAATGCTTTGTGATTGTCTTTAGAATCAGTGGCAATTTTGTTTTCATAAATAGCTTTGGAGGATTTTATGAGGGATCTCAGCTTCTTACTGAGGCTGACCAGGGAGTTCCGCCAACCATGGGATTTTACTCTTTTTTGCAACAGTTTCTTTCTTCTTTTGTAGAGTTTGTTTATGGCAGGGGACCACTAGATTGGCTTCCTTTTTTTGGAGGATAGCATCTTGGTTCTGTTAGGGATAACATGATCCATGCACTCGTGTAAGTGCTTATAAAGTGCATTTGTGTAGAATTCAGCAGTTGTACCTCTATTGTTCATCTGCATGGGTGTAGTGAAGTTTGCCAATTCTGTATTAAGAAGCGTGAAGTTGGCTTTGGAGAAAATTTTACGGTGGGTTCCCTAATTGGGGTGAGGGTGGGATGTGGATGTCTAGAGTGATTAGCTTGTGGTCGGATCTGACCAACAAGGAATTGACCTCTGGTGTGGAACACCAGTCGCCCATGTTGGTAATGACCAGGTCTAGGATTTTGCTACCCCTGGTGGGGATGTGGATAAGTTGATCGAAGTCACTGGAATTTATGAATTCCAGAAAAGTTGAGCAAAAGAGTTGCTACATGAGTAGTTTTCCCAGTTAATGGTGGGGTAGTTGAAATCGCCCATTATTAGGGTGTTGGGTTGTACCCTATATTTTCCAGTGTATCAAGAAATGAGGAGTGGGAATCCTAGGGCATGGTGGGGGATCTGTAGCAAGTTACAATTTGGATTGCAGTCTTGCCCAGAGTTAGTTGCACTTGGATAATCTCAGATGCATTATGCTGAGCAACTAGCCTGGAGGTGTGGATATCCTTAATGAATATGGACACGCCTCCGCCTTTAGTGTTTCAGTCCAGATTAGGTGGCCGAAAGGTGTGGTATGAATTATAGCCTGGTAATGCAGGGGTGCTCTCTGGAGCCTTGAACCAGGTCTCTGTTACTGCACAGATGTTGATTTTCTCCATTTTAAGGAGTGCCTCGAGTGAGTGCATTTTGAGGTTTAGACTTCTAGCATTGAGTAGCATTACCCTCAGATTTTGCTTGCTTGTACCTGTTATGGTGGTGAATTTGTCATTTGAACCTTGCCTAAAAAAGGCACTATATGAATGGCAAGAGCCTTAGCCAGTATCCAGAATCCCAAGGGCGACAGGTGCAGGCCATCTCTGGCAAAGGATCATGGTCTGTCGATCATATCATCCCAGGCAGACAGATACTGGATCCCCTTAGAATGACACCAGAAGCTTAGCCAATTGTTGAAGTCAATCATTTTGTCCTTGTACTGTGGTATCATTCTGGGTGATGGCAGGATGCTACTCAGGGCTAGGGTCATACCTGCCTTGACTACAAGATCGGAGAGCTCCTCCATGTCTCTTTTCATGTAGTCCAGGGTGGTATGTCTCAGGTCATTCACACCAACATGGACAATGACAGAGTTATATTTGTACTTGTTGTGGAGTGACCTGAGTGCGTGCATTATGTGGCGGATCCTGGCACCCAGCAGGCAGCTGACAGTAACTTTCTCTTTGTTTAGCTTGGTGAGCAGAACATAAGTGTGCCTGATTATAGAGTCACCTATGACTAGAGTGTTGGCTATGTTGTTATGCCTTATAGTCTGTGGTTGAGTGGCACACTGAGCTTGTGGGTTATGTGTCATTTGGGTTGTGTTGAGGAGTGGAGGTTGCTTGCGTTTCTGCTTTGGAGGTCTCTGTTGCTTGAGCAGATATTTATTGAGAGCCTCCGCGAATGTAGGTGTGTGTTTTGTGTTTCTATGTGTGTGTTTTGGTGGTGTAGGTTTTGAGTGACTATGTGATGAGTGTGGTGTGGTGCAAGTGTTTACCTTCTCCTCTTGACTGTCTAGTCCAGTCTTGGGTGAAGAGAGCTTTGCTTCCAGTTTGGCTATATAAGTGCATCTCTCACAGGTTGTAGTGTTGGGTGGAAGAGAGGGTTGTCTGTGTACATGAGGCAATTGCTGCATTGACCCAAGATGCCCAGATTCATCAGGTAGACAGGAGAAAACACCGGGAGCTGACCCTTAAACATGCCTGGATAGGTGCTTGTTTATTAAGTACTAAAAAACTTTTTCCCTCTAGACAAGTGAGGAAAGCTGAGTGCTGTAGTAATTTGTAGCTTATTTAGTGCTTATAATGAGTTCTGAACAAGTGCTGAGCTCAAAGAAACAGATTTTAGTGCTAAGACTAAAAAAATGGCTTGTTCAAAGGGAAAATTTGAAGAGTAGACTTTATGGCACCAGGAATAGTTTAACTCTAGCTAAGCATTGCAGTATTCATACCCTTTGGGTGAGTACCATAGCTCAAAGGGAAAGAGAAGAGGGTGGCTTGGAACTGTTTTTCAAAAATCCATGCAGGATTGCCCTACAAACCCTGCTCTGATTCTCAAGATGTGATCCAATTTGTAGTGTTTCGTAAAGGTATGGACAGATGTCCAGGTAGCTGCTTCTAGAATACAGGCAGTGTTCAGCCCCTTGAGAAAAGCTCCAGAGGAGGCCATGGCCCTAGTGGAATGGGTGTTTATGTTTGAGTCAATATTTTTTTCATGGTAGGTATCCAAAAGGAGATGGCTTTGAAAATTCATGTAGAAACAGTCTGCTTTGTCACAGCTTTTTCAAGAGCCCTGGGGGTGAAAGGAGACAAACAGTTGCTCTGATCTCCTAATGAATTTGGTCTCGTCAATGTAGAATCTTAGTTGTCTGTGAACATCAAGGGAATGCAGGACTCTCTCACTGTCATTCTGGGGTTGTGGGAAGAAGGTGGGGAGGTGGATACATTAGTTCAGTGACAACTCATTGACCACCTTAGGCATAAAGGACAGGTTAGTCTGTAAGGTAACTCTATCCTTGTGGAAAATTAAAAAGGATGGGGTGACCATGAGGTCCTGGAGCTCTGAGACTCCCTTGGCTGAAGTTAGGGCCACCAGAAACACAGTTTACCAAGTGCAATACTTTAAAAAGGCTGTAGCTGCTGGCTCAAATGGAGTGACAGTGAGTTTCTCCATCACATAGTTCCAGGGTGGTGGAGTTGGCATCCTGGAGGGCCTGAGGATAGGACTCCTACCAGGAATAACTTCACTTGAAGTCTAGAAGCCAGTGGGGGTTCTAGAGGCAGACAAGCAGAAATAACAGCAAGGTGGGCCTTAACAGAGGAATATGCCAACTCTGCATGCAACAATTCACACAAATAAGACAGCACCAAAGGGACTCTTACTTGAAATTGGTTTAGCTGTCTTTTTATACACCAAATGGAGAACCTTTTCCACTTGGACAGATAGGATCTCCTAGTATTGGTTTTCCTGGCCTCCTGCAGTATGTTTAGCACATCCTCAGAGTAGAGGTGTCTGAAAGGGTTGAAAACTTTATCACACACAGGGTTAGGTTTAGAGATTCCAGGTAAGGATGAAATAGGGATCCCTTGTCCTGTGTGACTTGGTCCAGTTTGTGAGCAAAGATGAGAGCCTTCATCTCTCTGATGTTGATGTGCTCCCTCTTGGAGGGGCCTGTCCATGTGCCTTGCACCTTCAAGATGTCCATAGCAGCTCCCCAGCCCAGGTCTGAAGCATCTGTGTACATTTCCTGGACTGGAGCTAGGGATTGAAAAGGAAGTCCTGGATTCAGAGGTACTTGATCTACCCACCAAAGGATCTCCTTCATTAGGCAAGGCAGGAATGGAATGGTGTGGTCCAAAGGGTGGGAGTGTTGGGTCCATGTAGACCTCAGATACCACTGAAGTTTTCTCATGTGGAGTCTTGCCAGTGGAAACATGGGGATTGTGGAAGCCATATATTCTAACAGTCTGAGATATTCTCTTGCTGTCATTGCCGTGGTGTGGTTGACAGAAAACAGGTATTCCTTTAGATTTTCCGATTTTTGGGTGAGAGAAATGCCATAATAACATCTGTTCTGATTCTGCACCCCAGGAAGACCTGGTCCTGGGAGGGGATTAGGCTGGATTTGGGGAAGTTGACAGTGATGTTCAAAGACTGCAGAATAGAAATAACTGTCCAGAGATGGCTCTGGAGGGTACTGTAACAGTCGGTCTGGATCAGGAGATTGTTCAGGTATGGGAAAATCTGTATCCCTAGGACTCTGCAATAGTTGACCACTGGAGCCAGACACTTGGTGAAAACCCTTGGAGCCATAAATAGTCCAAAGGGTAATGCAGAGAATTGAAAATGCGAGGAACCCACAGAGAAGCGTAAATACTTCCTGTATTTGGGCTTGATGGGGATATGCAGGTAAGCATCTTTAATGTCCAGGGTAGTGAGAAATGTCTGAGACATTAACAGAGGAAAAAAGAGTTTGAAGGGTGAGCATGCAAAAGGTGGGAATTTGAAGAAAAAGGTTGAAGAGTGAGAGATCCAGAATGGGTCTCCATGGGCCATCCTTTCTCAGTGGACCAGAAAAAGACTGGAGTAATAGCTCTTTCCCTTTCCTGATGCAGGGATTGACTGGATAGTCCCTTGAGAGAGAAAACTTTTCAAGATTGGTTGGATTTGGGGCAGCTGGTTCATTGATGGCTGAGGGATGCCCCTGAACACAGGAGGAATGACCCAAGTCATGAAATAACCTTTTTCTATGATATACAGGACCAACTTGTCTGAAGTGATGCTTGCCCAGAATGGGAGACATTGAGATAGTCTCTGGGAAAGGGTTATATGGCCTGGAGGGGGGGGGGGCAGGTAGTCACAGACTACCTGACTTGTCCTGAAACAAAGGTTTCTGGGTTATTATCTGGGAGGCCAAGAAGGTGGCTGTTGCTTTCTGGAACTCTTTTTGCCCCTAGCAGAAAGAGTAGGATCAGAATGTTTTCTAATAAATTGGGCCTTAGTAGGGTAATTTCTGTGAAATTTAGGAATTGGTGACACAAACAAATGTTTCAAGTCCTGTAGTTATTTTAACTTCTGTTAAAGGACCTTGAAAAGTTCTGCCACTTGGGTGCCAAACAAGGCAGTATTATCCAGGGGGACATCAAGAAGTTTTGCACTAGCCAAGAGTAACTTCTTACTACTGAGGCAGAGGCTGCAGATCTGACCGAGGCCTCTGCACCATCAAAACTGCATTTAATTGAGTGTCTTGTCACTTGTGAAGACAAGGAAATCAGAGTGGAAATTTGGGATTTTGTGGCTGAATCAGGGAGGCCATCAAGAAGTTTAAAAGCCTGAGATAAAAGGGCCAGAGAGTACTTGGACATATGTGTCTGGTAGTTGATGGCCCTATAGGCCAAGGTTGCTGAAGTATACACCTTCTTGCCAATTCTCTCCATAGTTTTGCTGTCCTTGTCAGAAAGAAGGACTGAGGTAGAGGGTAACAGCCTGAAGGGTTTGTCTGCAGAGACATAAATGCTACCAAGATCTGCAGCAGGACACTTAATAAAAAATGTTGCCCCTTCTAGAACCGTATAAAATTTGTCAAGTCTTCTAGCAGTGAGGGGGGGGGGGGATTCTGGATTTTTTGAAGCTGAAGAAAAGGCATCTAAAAAGGCTGGCAGGAATGTGGGAATTGCAGAAGATGCAGGGGTATCCATTTGAAGGAGTTTATAATATATTTTTTGGACTTCGGTCATTTCTGTGGAGTCCCATATAAAAAAATTCTGTCATCCAAGAGACTGTTTTGCCAAAGGTCAGGTCCTCCCCAGGGGAGTCCCTCTCAGTAGAGTCCTACTCTGCCGAAGTGTAGAAGACTCAGGTCTAGAGGTGGGCCTTGTCTCAGAAGCCTCAGAAGCGGAAGAAGGACTGGTCTAGACTTACACAGCAAACTGTGGTTCCCCATCATCCTCAGCACCCAACATCTGCATAACATCCACAGATGTGCTTTCTAAGCTTGGTTGTGCAGGCTCTGGAATAGTACTTGCTATACCAGATTCAGCTGGTTCTGTACATTCTTCCAGGTGAGCCTCATCCATGGAGGGAATGTTGGATGGGAGAGGTGCAGCAAAAGTCTCAGGCCTTGAAACTTTGGCCTTCATTTTCAGCGGCTTGGCAATATGACTGGAAGGCTCTTCCATCACAAGAGCCAGAGTCGCTGGTTCTCAAGATAGATGTTAAGGGCATGCAAAGTGCTGTGAAGGGTCTTTGGGATGAACGCTTGACAACTGGCACAGGCCTTATGGTCATGGTTGGGCCCTAGGCAAAATAGGCACAGGTCACAGGCACCCTTTTGAGGAATTTGACATATACACCTACACTTTTCCTTTCTGGATGACATGAACCTGGGCAGTCATGCAGTGACCAAAAAAATAATAATAAAAAAGGCCTCAATGGGCTACTTAATTTTAATCACAGGATCCCACAGCAGAGACGGCAGGATGAGCTGACATTTGACTGGCAACAGAGAAATTCTGAGGAAGGTATGTGCAGACTCCAGTTTTATGGCCCACGCTCCCTACGGTCAATGTTCCACGTACCTTGCAGTGATTAAAGCTTTTGTATAATAGCCGGAGGTTATGAATCAACATGAGAATAGAAGAACATATAAGTATATATATATATATATATATATATTATATATATATATATATATATATATATATATATATATATATATATATATATATATATATATATATATATATATATATATATATATATATATATAATATATATATATATATATATATATATATATATATATGTATATATAAAATTATATAGATATATACACTTTAAATTGGCCCTAGGTGTGAGTGCGTGCATGTGTGTGCCTTCTGTGGAAGGTTGGGCGCCAGGCTGGCAACTCAACACTATAAAACTCCACTGCCAATCATGAGTGGACAGGTGATCTGCTGTGGTGACCCCTAACTGGGAAAAGCCAGAGGAAGAAGAAGATATAGATATATATGTATCCATATATATCCATAAATATATATATATATATATATATATATATATATCATACACACACACACACACACACACACACACACACACACACACACACCAAAGAGTAAAAAGGTCACACAGATAAACAAATTAGTAAAAACTACAAAAAAAACTTAGCCAAGTCTATATATATATATATATATATATATATAATGGGTGTGACATTTTGATTCTAGTAAAGGTTTAATTTATTATGATAAAAAATATAAAAGATCATTCAAAAATCAGTGGTTGTATTGTCAGCAGGGATCATATGGGCTATTATTATTCCCAAACTTTCCTCCTTGGATTCATAAACACAGTATGCAGATGTCTATGTGTATTTCGCACACTATCTTTAATATGCCTGCATTATGCACTACAGCCTTGGGCAGTGATGGTGCTGCATGCTGGCATACAGAGAATTGTCTATGTTTGTGAATGGTGCATGAGTGCTTTTCGGCCACCAAACCAGGACCGAAACACTAAAGGTGGAGGAGTGTCAATATTCACCAAGGATATTCACATCACCAGGCTAGTTGCCCAACACAATGCGTCTGAAATTCTCCAGGTGCAATTAACACTAGGTAAGACTGCAATCCTAATTGTAGCTTGCTACAGATCCCCCACCGTACCCCAAGATTCTCACTGCACCTTTCTAAACATACTGGACAATATTAAGATAGAACCAAACACCCTAATACTGGGTGATTTTAACTACCGTGCCATTAACTTGGAAAACTACTCATGTACCAACATCTTTGCCCAACGGTTCTTGGAATTCATAAATTCCAATGCCCTGGATCAACTAATCCATAGTCCCACCAGGGGCTCCAAAATCCTAGACCTGGTCATTACCAACATGGAAAATCGATGCTCCACACCTATGGTCACCCCCCTCATTAGTCAGGTCTGACCATAAGCTAATCACCCTTAACATCCACATCCCACCCCCCAGTAAGGAAATCTCCATAAAAATCTTCTCCAAAGCCAACTTCATGCTACTCAAGTCAGAAGTGACAAACTTCATGACACCCATGCAGACGGGAACAGAAAGTTCAACTGCTGAATCCTACACTAAGGCACTGTACGAGCACATCCACTCATGCATGAATCATGCCATCCCAAATAGAACCAAGATGCTCTCATCCAAAAAAAGGAAGCCAATCTGGTGGTCCCCTGCCATAAATAAACTTTACAACAAAACGAAGAAACTGTTGCAGAAAAGACGAAAATCCCAGGATGCAAAAACCTCCCTTACCAGCCTCAGTAAGAAACTGAGATCCCTCATAAAATCCTCCAAAGCTAGTTACGAAAATAAAATTGCCAAAGATTCCAAAGAAAACCACAAGGCATTCTATAACTATGTCAAGAATCTAAATGGCAATGCTCAGATCTGTTCTGAGCTAAAACAGAATGGCATTAAATATACTGATGCCAAGGATATTGCCAATATCCTGGCAGATCGATTCAGTGCCAACTTCACCCACCTCTCACCCCCTAAATGGCCCATCTCAATACCGGAAGATTGCCAAATTCCGGTAATAACGGCCACACAGGTAAAAAACGCACTCTCCAAAGCTAAGAATACAGCAACCATGGGACCAGATGACATCCCGGGCTGTGTACTACATGAACTACAATATGAACTGGCACCTCACCTAAGTGTCATGTTTAATCATAGCCTCACCTCAGGTTTTGTGCCCACTGAGTGGCGCAGAGCTACAGTTATCCCACTCCACAAGGGGGGATCCACCTTGGAACCCAGAAACTACCATCCCATCAGTCTGACAGCCTTGTCTGCAAGGCCATGGTGCATATTATCATAGAACTTATAAACAAAGACATTGGCAACCTTCAAACACTGGACCCCACCCAGTTTGGGTTCGTGAAGGGCCGATCTTGTTTTCTGAATCTGATTGACTTCTTCAAATCAGTCTCCAGAGTCATGGACAAGGGTAAGGTGGTCCACACAGCCTATCTAGATCTTGCCAAGGCCTTTGACACCATCCCCCACTCTGGAATCATAGATAAACTTACTAAGCTGGGCATTAATCCCTACATCACCCAATGGGTTGCTAACTGGCTTACTGATAGAACCCACACTGTAAAACTAGTCAACTCCAAATCCAGCTCCAGACAAGTGACAAGTGGAGTACCTCAGGGTTCAGTCTTGGGACCGCTCTTGTTTGGCATCTACTTCTCTGACATACAGGCCAACACTAAGGGACTCTGGCTAACAAAGTTTGCAGATGACTGCAAACTGGGAGCCATTATTGAATTCCCAAATGATGTGGATACTCTACAAAAGGGCCTTACAGAAACAGATGCTTGGTGCCAGAGCCATGGGCTCAAGCTCAATTCCAAGAAATATATAGTTATCCCCATTGGGAAAAAACATGTATCTGTGAATTACCATATAGGTGGCATACACTAAACACCGAAAGTGTGATAAGAGACTTAGGGACACAGGTGGACAGTGGTCTCACCTTCGATAACCACATCGCCATAACAGTCAGGAAATCCTTCTGTCTGGCACACCTCATCACTAAGGGCTTTTCATCCAGAAAAAAGGAGGTCATTGTCCCACTGTACTCATCCCTCATTAGACCTATTATAGAATACAACGCCCCATTTGGTATGTACCTCTCAAGACATCTGCAACAACTGGAAAGGCCGCAGAAATACCTCACTAAAAGGATCACAGGCCTAAAGCAGATGCCCTACGCTGACCGCCTTAAAAAACTCCAGCTATACTCTGTCACATATCGTCTTCTCAGAGGCGATCTCTGCTTAACATACAAGGCCATGTCAAACCCAGAGCTGTTGGACATGCTACACTTAAAGAAATCCCAATCCCTCAGGGCCACACGCTCCAGGGATCTAAACCTTGTCATCACAATAAACAAAACATGCTGGAGGGATAGGTTCCTGACCCAGAGACTCCCCCAGACTCTGGAATAGATTGCTCATACAAGTCAAGCAGAGTACCTCTTTGGTCTTCTTCAAAAGGAACCTTGACGATTGGATGGGAGAAAGGAAATTCACCCCAGGGATCACGTCAGTTGCCCTGCTAGACAGGCATCCAGGGAAGTAAATAGTGTGGGAAGAAATAGCCAGGGAATTGTTATGGCTAGGCTTGTATAGGCCCTAGGGCTGATAGCGTAGTACCAACCTATGAACTTATGAACCTATGTGTACCATGTGTCCCTGTGCTACATTCCAATCAATGTGTTGTATTTCATCATGAAGTGCCACACAGCATAGAAATAAAGGGGCAATTAATAAGGTTTACGTCAGGCATATAACATTACTATCTGTATCTTGCAGTAATGTGATCTGCTGTCATGTCTAACTGCAATTCATAAACAAGTGCCATTCATTAGGCAAGATGGCAGTGCTAGGGCCATTACAATATTATGGTTATAACGGGGCTTATTGCTGTTGAAGGTCACTTTAATAGGACCTTGAAAGTATCACTGTGTTTTCAGGGAGGTGTAGTCAGGTAACAAGGTTGCCTGCACACCAGAGAACTGTTATTTCTACTAGACAAGTTTTTTTATTCTTTCTTTCTGGCTGAAGCTGTAGGTTATCCCTTTGGGTCCAGTGAGTAAGCAGACAATTTTGTGTGAGAACCTGTGTACAGCTATTAGAAAGGATCATTATTTGCATGTGAACTCTGTAGATGTAGTACTAGATACATCACACAGGGCTTGGGTATGCCATTCTGTTTCATATCATTCCTACACCATGGTTTATTGCCCTCCAGTCAGCTTTGGAAGTTTTAAAATACTGTTGCAATATATGTATCACTGGTATTGTCTCCATTTTCAATCCATTGTAAATACTTATCATTTATTCCAGCCCACTACTATACCCCCCCCAAAAAAAAAAACAGTCAAAGGATAATTTGTTCTTTAGCTCTGTGAATACTAATTATATATAATTTAGGAGTAATTCACAGTTAAGTTGACCTTTATGTATAAAGCATGAAGCTGATGGAATGATTAGCTGGCAATATATATAGCATGGGTATCTGTAATCCTGCAAACAAGGTTAATGTTTGTAAACTTTATTCTTTAAAGGATGTTTGTAGTCTTGTCCATAATCATCATGGGTTCATAGGTAAGTACTAGGCTAGCTTCTCTAATGGCCCATTTTAAGCCTGGCCAGTTACCCTCTTTGTACTCAGATTAACCTGTCCCATTTGGTTAGAGACTGGCCTTACTCATCCCATGGTTAATAATTATATTTTACCCCTAATGAGGCTAACTGGGATCATGCCATAAATAATTTGAGGGGACATATACATGTGATAAAGCATTTAGGAGCTGCCTCTATCCATTAGCAGTACAGGGGGAGTCCTGGGGTAAATTTTCTGTTTCCAATCCATAGATATAAATTACACTTGAAAATGATCAAGGATGAAGTTTGTTTTATGTGGATGGGAAGGCTCTGTTCCAGAACAGCTGTATCCTCTGTGAGATATACCTGTCCATCTAAACCATTCTGTTGATGCTGCAGAAGAGATTTAGACCCTAAACTCAATATTTTGATGCCATTTGATTTGTTGTTGTGCATTAAATCCATCGGTAATAGGTCGGAGGATACCTTGTATGCCAGACACAGGTCATGTCTTAGCAGTCCATAGAACATCGAGTATAGTGACAGGACTTTAAGTCGGTCCAGGTAGAACATGTTATTTCAGCCCTATATCCTTTCAGTAAGGTATTCCTGCTGGCATTCCAGTTGTTTCATGTGTCTGGACAGATACATGACAAAAGGAACATTATGTTTAATGAATGGCCTAATGAGGGCTGAGTAAAGAGGAACAATGACATACCTAGAGCGAGACACAGTTCAACGTCATTCTTACTGTAATGTCAGTACTAAGATAGCCATGGCTAGATCTATATTTGGCTTGTCTACTGATACCACTATCCCATCTATCTCACCAGATTAATCCTTGAACTCAAACTAAGCATGTCATAACATTGTGCACTTAAAAACAGCACTATATGTAGTTCCTTGGCACTGTGACCTTAGTGCCATAGGTTTATTTGACAAACTTATAATGTACTGACCTTCCAGAAGAATTACTGGCAAAAAACCCATGTTGATATTTTCTACTCCCTATATATGTAACAAGATTATCTTGAGTGAAATTAACAAATGCCTTTTTCTGAGATTAGGGAGAACTTATTCCCAAATCTTGCAAAGTATTATGTGTAGATTCCTGGATTGTTACTAAGGTTACAACTACTGTCCCATCAACAATTAGCCTTTTCACTAACATCTATGAAATGTGTACTAATTTGCTCAAATAAGGATGTCAATGCCACATATCCCAGCCATAAATATAGGGTCTCCAATAAAGTTATTTCAACTAGTATTAAAGTCAGATAGGAATTTATTATATTTGATATACAGCCTATTTTACAGAGAAAGGATTCATTTGTGTTGTGAACCTATCAAAGAAAGAGGTGATGCTGATCTTTCGGTGGAGATTGCTGTCTCAGAAGCAGTTACTGGACATGTACTTAGTTCAGAAGTGCGGGAGATCAAAGAACAAAGTATCATTCATAGCACAATAGGCCAAACATATGTCACCTCTCAGAAGTCTGTAGGTGGTGAAATAGAGAGAAATGGATTTTAGTGTATCAAAACAGCACATAATACCTAGCCTTGACATATTCTTGGTCAGCAAATACTGGGGCCTTTTGAACTTTTCTCATGTTTCTAGAAAGGTACAACCCAAAGGGAGAATTGTACTTTAGAATGGGCCAGATAAGGGAGAACAATAGCATGACAAGGACGTATCTGAACCTAGATTACATACTTTAGCAGGCAAGCTGAATAAAAAGGATAATGATTGACAGGTAGCTTATTAGAGGTGAAGTAAGATATGCAGTGGTTGGATAGCAATTTTTTAAATCAGAAATAGCAGACTGAGGCTAGAAGAGAAATGGCAGACCAGAAAAGGTTAATAAGACGAGTATATAAGGAGAGATTAGATTTGGGAAGGCAACACAATATAATGTTAAAAACAACATGTTGTGAAAGATTAACCAAATATTCAACTTAGTCAAGAAAATTTAAATCAAAACTAGATAGAAGTTTCTGATATATGGATCTACATGTTTAACAATGGCAAGTTAATGAAATTAAATGAAAGCACTGATTGACAAGAGGCTAATTTATTATTATTATTATTATTATTATTATTATTATTATTATTATTATATGTGCATATATTTATAAAATGACTGTATCTGCAATTAGTTGCAAAATTAACAATGCTTGGGGACTGCTCAGTATGTAAAAATGCAAACAAACTGTTTACTAAGATGTTGCTCTTCACTGCAATAATAAAAAAGTAGAACCCAAAACTTAATATTTTAATGCATTTCTTTTGATGTGCCTTTCTTTTCACTCAACATCCAAAAGAGCAGCTAGGCAGAAAGGTACATAAGTAAATCTGAAATACACTCACACACACACACACACACACACACACACACACACACACACACACACACACACACACACACACATACACAAATAGACCCATATAGGTTACAGCTAGGGTTGGAGGGATGCACCTAAATCTGCAAATACATTTCACTTTAGAGGTATGAACCACTCAAGTCCATGACTGTTTTTTCAGAAATGGTATATGGACTGCAGGACTGAAGGAGATCACTGCATTGATGTTTACCTACATATAGCTATTTTAAGTTCTTATACATGTTTCTACAACATTTGTGTCATATGTCTGCCACGAAAACTATAAAGCAACATTTTTGTCTACTAATTATGTATCAGAAAAACAAAGCCTTAGGATGTACATTGTTAAGGGGATTGCTGTCTATTCATACACTGTTAGTGAACATGGCTGCCACTATAAAAGCAGAGTTGATTGGCCTCTGCAAACAGTATTGGTAGTCATTTAAGTATTCACAGCCGCTTAAATGATAGTATTTGTTAGAAACTGGATCAAGGAGCTCATATAGCTATTTATTGTAATTTTGCAATTGTTTTTGACATAGTTTGGCAAAGAGCTATCTTGCAGATAAATGACAGTCCTTTGCTCAGCTTGAAGACCTTTTTTAAGCACACGCGACAGTCACCATTGTTACAGTTTAGAAAATATATTTGATACTGCGAAAGCTATCATGCAGATACTCAATAGTTCATTCATTAAGCTGAAATATTTTTATTAGTCTGTTAATTTATTGATGCTTAACTTCAGATAGGGACACTAAGTGGACACATTGCTCCAGGATACAAACAGGTCTGTGGAAACAACTTTGTTATCATACATAGGTATACATATAGCACAATGTATCTTGCTATAACTATCTTTCAGGAGAAGAGCAGTGACTTTTTGCTATGTGACTATTCATTAGTCATGTCTCTGTTATACATTCAATTAGACTACTGCAAAGTTTACCCAGATGTCCCTTAATCTCTTCCAAGTTAAGAATCTGTCATCTGACTGTTATTAATGTGTCTGACAGAATGAGCAGATACCTACAGAGTTATCACTGATTCTTAAACATGACTTATTTAGTGACAGAAGATTTCTATGTCAGCTTCAAAACATGCAGATTCATTATGCTGCTGCTAAAGTAAGTATCCTTGTCAGCTTAAATAAGAAGCTTAGCATTGTAAATGTCTCAAAGTGGATGTCATGGAGATAAGGCTATTGAAGATAGTTACAATAAATACATAGACGGTTAAATATGTTGTAGTCTGGCTAAAATGGCTTACCTACAGGGGTTCACTGGACTGGTGGTCAAGTGGCATAAGCATAAGAGCTTAGTGTTCTTGTGAGTTTTACCATAATGTACCACACTGTGCAAGGCAATAATGTGTTTTTCATAGGTTTTCCCCTTTTCTTCATTGTGGTGTGACCACAGAGTTGGAGGGGGGGGGGTTGCTTCTTTCAACAAAAGATTTTTTTTTCAGCTCACCGTTTTCAATATTTGAGTTGAAAAATAGATTGTCAACTGCTCAACGGTAAACTGGCTGAAATACATACTGCTTTAAATGGCAACTTCATTAGACATCCTTGTTAGACACTGGTGGGAAATTCATCCTTTTTCAAACAAGAGAATTCAGGCAGAGTGCAATGTGCATGGTTGGGTAGCCAGATTCAACTTATGGTTTGGGGCCTATTATTGGATAGGTTGTTTGGGCACAGGACATATGTGATATAACTGTGGGAAATCTGGCAGACAAGCTCATTTTAGTGACACTATCCAGATTCTGAAGAAAATGCTGAGATCCTTGAAGTTCAGTCAAATTAAGAGAAGTTTTCTCCAGGTATACAGAAAACAAGAGAAATAGTATGTCATAGTTATAAAACTGAGACAAACCTTTTCATATTAGCATGCCCTGAGGCATTTTTAGAGTATTGAGCTTTATGAAGTAAACAACCTGTGAGTGAAAAAAAATAATACTGTCCATCAGATTCTAAGCAGTGGCATAGCTAGAGTTTGTGCTGCCCGTGGCTGTCTTTGAGTTTGCTGCCCCTCCCCCTTCACAAAATCATGGTCAAATGGGCCCCCCCATATACAGCCCCCCCGCAAGCATTCCAGTGTCCCGTTACTTGGCTATTTCTCCCCATTTACCATAAACACTGTAATGTGCATACTGCTTTATGCTTTACTTCTACAATGATTATTTGGATTTCATTTAAAACGTATTTTAAATTTTATAGCACAAACACGGATAGACATCTGCTAAACAAGGCAATACAGTCTCGCAATGAAAACAGACTTAGCACTTAAATGTCTCCCCTGTTCTTGAAACAACACTGAAACCCACATTCAAATAAAATGCATCTGGCCAGTGGAGGATAAAGTTTACCTTTGAGCTGTTTTCAAATCATAGGCCCCTTACACACATCCATGTGCTCGATTCACCTTCCTGATTGTATTAAATTATATTCCTTGTATAATAAGCACACTTGTTAGAGCATGTTTTAACTTTATTGTTTTGAACTTTTTTCCATTAAGCAATGAAAGAAAATGTATGAACCAATAATGACAAAACTGCCCAGTTTAGAACATTTTCATCATAAATGTATACTCAAACTTCTATCATTACAATCCACCAATAATAGTAAATATGCACAATCTCAGCAGAAGTAAAAGTCATCTTAATAATTCCATATTAGATATCTGCAACTAATGAATAGTTTTCTCCTAGCAAACAACTTTATATTTCATTGTTTTTCTACAAATAAAGTGCTTGTTACCCTTGAAGAATAAGCTGCCTATATTACCTTAAAAAAAGATAAGCTAGTAATATTGTAATAGGGAATGAATGGCAACCTGATAACAGGTTCATAGTTACTAGGTATCTACTCCAAAGGAGGACATTTACAGGACTACATCATCCACTCCCTTTAAAGTACAATGCAGTACATTACTAGTAATCCATCTACATACCATGGGAGTAGAACCCACAGCCTTCTGCATCAAAAATAAGTATACTACCTGTTGTGCTACTAACGATGCGAACAGACTTTGCATATGCAGCACTAAACTTCTCTTCCCCTGAAACTCTCAGCTCCTTGTAAAACCTACTTGACACTCAACTAAATCTCAGCACAAGAAATCTGGAAAAGGCCAAAATTTATTGGGGGTTCAAAGGCCCAAAACCAGGGATACATTTTAAACATTTCTTGTATAATCTTAGAAGGTTGCTAGAATAAAGTGTTTTGTGTTACCATGCATTCCCTGAAAGATAGGAAGACTGAAAATTAAATGGCTATCATAATTTAGTGAATTCAGTTCTCAGAAAAAACACAAATTTTAAGAGGAATAGACTAAAATTATGAGCCAGACATTCCAGACATTCTGTGAAAATCTGGTCAGTTGAGAGCTGGTGGCATAAGTAGACAATTCAGGCTCTTGCTACATGTACTTGGTACCAGGTATACCTAACTGGGGCATTACACACACACACACACACACACACACAGACACACACACACACACACACACATCACACCTCCCCTTAGTAGGATCAGGAAGCAGCAACTAAAACACTAAACAGCAGCAAAATAATCAAATTGGCAGACACCCCCCCCTTAGCAAGATCAGGCAGCAGCAAACTAATCATTTAGAAAAATGACAGCAGCAGAATCAAATCGGCAGACTCCTTATAGGACCGGCAGCAGTAGTAAAAGCTCTCCTCCTCTTACAGATGTAATGTTTTTAAAATTGCACGTGGACAGAAAGAACAATGCACGCAATTCACGCACGCACAGACATGATGCTATAGGACCCATTCCATAAAGAAAAACATCCTTAAACAGTGTTGTTTTTTTTTTTCTTTTAAATTTAAAATATTAAAGTTGACAGACCCAAAAGTGCCACCCGGGGTGGACCGCCCCTCTTGCCCCCCCCTCCCAGTTATGCCACTGATGCTAACTAGCAATGTGTTTGCAGTGGCAAAGAGGTTTGTGTTGTTAGAGGCATTAAACAGGAAGTTACTGGTTTGTCAAAACATCTTTAAGTAAGAGTTTTCTCAAAGTTGCACCAGAAACATGGAATTGTCTCCCAACAGAAATAAACTGCAAATACTCAATAGCATCAAAGCTAGATTGAAGAAACAACTTCAGCAAGATGCATTAAAGCTCTTTAAACCGTTCTGCATCTGTATCTAAATTTACTTTGCTTGTTGGTTTTGCTATAATTTTGGAACTTGTATAATGTATCTAGCTTGTGGAATTTGTATACTTCAGTTTTATTAATGACTTTTTTATAATATGTATTTAATTGCTCCCTGTATAATCTGTAGTAATCTCTCCTTCAGAGCCTAGGTAATAGCTGGAAAGTGTCAACAGATCAGACCACTTACCTAGTCTCCAAACATAAATAATAACTGTCTGATCATACAGGATTAATTCAACGTAGAATTTATTGAGTGGTTTGTCTAAATTAAAAGACTTCATCAAAATGACACTGCTTTTGGTTTTTCAGTCTGGTTGTCTGTATTTCACTTTTTGTTTTTATTAGTCCCCAAATAAGAATCAATTACTCTAGTAATCATTAAATAAATAAAAAGAAAGAAAGAAAGAAATGTTCCACTGCCTCATATTCAGAATTAATAAGAAATACCATGAGCGTGATGTTAAATGTCAGACCCTATTGTATTGTTATAGAGCTTTAACCTGTATCTTTATTATTTAACAGGTAAGTTAACTAATCCATGGAACTTTTTAGCTGTGACCAGTATAGCAAGGACAAAATTAAATATTTAATTAGTTAGTTAGTTAGATGGTTTGTTGATTATTTCATATTTGTTAACTATGTGGGTGGTCTATATTGTTGAGTCTTTTCAGTTATAACCATAGACAACTGTTAGTACAGTTAATAAGTCAACAGTCAGTTTACATCTGTTAATAATGCCATAGAATAGGAACAATTACACTACAAATAAACACTCATGAGATGTGTGAACATTCATGTATTATGCTTTAGCATTTTAGAGGTAAAAGAAACAGACACACTGCAGACAAAGCTGCATTATGAAGTAGGCAGACCCATATCATTATATATGTTCATAGAAAAATGCATAAGGATCAGTTTTAAGAAATGTGAAGTAAGGGTAATGCAGAGGGAACAGTGGAAAGTGAAGCGGTGGGAATGGTTAGATTTGTGTTAAGACAAAGGGAAACTTGAGTTGGATTGGGGGAGTGACTTAAAGTGGGGTCAGCAAAGTAGGTAGATTCTAGGGTTGGTACTTGAAACTGCAGCATTGTATGCAGCTAAACAGGTAGGGCTACTGTGTGGACCCAAAGGTAAGTAAGCTAGGGCAGTTACTTATTTTGGTTGGAAGGCAGTCCCAAACCAATATATTAGGCTAATTCTATGATGCTTAGAGTGAATGAGGATTACTGCAGAACGACAAAAGTAGGCATACTGTTATTTAGAGAGTGAAGGGTCATAGATAATTTTAACAGTAGAGTGAATAGACTGCACAAGTTTAGCTATAATAGTTTCTATCAAATGAATAAGAAAAGGAAGACTACTCTTTGGCTGATGTGGAGTGTATTTGTGATGGGAAGTAGATCACAATGTTGTATTCTTGAGTCAAGAGTTTTTTTTTCTTTCAGCGTGTTGTTGATGAGTGAGTAAGAGTTTAGTAGACTGATAACATATTTTACGTTTGTGATGAGGACTATTTTGACAAACAGATTCCAAGATTTACATTTAAAAAGGTTGGAGATATAACACGAGTTGCTGCCGTATGTTTTATGTGGTATTATCTCTATGCCAAGTGTAAGTGAGTATAGCTAACATTTAGGTATATGCTTGCATAGACTTGTGAAAGAGTTTAAAATTACATTATTACAATATAGTAGTCACATTTTATGTGTCATTGAGGAGCTCATGTCCTTCAATTTCTTGTTCAAATATAACATACCCTATCGAACAATCTAGTAAATATTTAAAATATTCCAGGTCAGGTCTAAGTCTAATAGATAAAATAAGTGTATTCCACAGGATGTCTACTCTAAAAAAATGTTCTGTTTATTATTAGTAGAAAATCTACTTACAGCTAGTTTTGTGTTGTTACTTCTGTTAATATATTTAAATAACACCAAATAACATTAAATCATCCATCAAGATCTAGTCTTAATCTAGTCCTCACAAATATGGCCATTTTTGTACATGTCCATTTTTATCATACTGTCTTATAAAATCAGACCATAAATTAATTATCCTTTCCTTATCCATGCCTAATTATCAGTGCTAAATATGGTCTAGTCAAACCTCTACCTAATCTCTTTATTTTAAGCCTCTCCAATGGTTGCAGTCGTAAGGCTTGGCCAAACGTTTTTGTAATGCCATTAGAAAATGTTGGTCCAATCATGGACCTTGGTAATTATAGACCTATAAGTCTCACTAGCCTAATATGGAAAACTACGAAACATAACATTTCAAACTTAATATGGATATTTTAAATCTCTAAACCCTGGACTCTCATCAATTCAGCCTTGTCAAAGGAAGGTCTTTATTACCTTGTTTGAAAAAGTAATCTAAAAAGTGGGTAGCAGTTATGCGGTGCACACAATGTATCTGGACCTGGCCAAGGCTTTTGACAATATCATTAATGCAGGCATTACTGACAGACTTGTAAATATGAATATAAATCCTTACATTTTTGGTGGATAGCTGACTGATTGTCTGATAAAATCCATGTGGTTAGAATCACGTGCCACTTCTGAAATTAAAAAAGTTACCAGTGGTGTATCACAGGGCTCAGTGTTGGGCCCTCCCCTATTTGGCATTTGTTAAACCTTCGGGCCAATAAGCCTAGCCTCTGTTTATCTAAATTTTGAAAATGAATGTAAATTGAGTGTCATTATTTGATCTTCTGCTGACTCACAATTGCTCTAGCATAAGCTAGATCATTCTAGTGGTGCATGGACAATGGACTCCAGTTAAATGTAGAAAGATGCTGGAAGATTTTCACCCTATTTCTCCATTACAGCTAAAAACTAAGATGTATGGTAAAATTCTGGCCAAGAAATTTAGGCTTTGTAATGAGGAGGCAAGGAAGTCCAGATGTTCTGAAGCTGTAACTTAATATGTTAGAGCTAAGATTACAAGGCTTCAACATACTCCAGCTACTGCACTGTTCCTAGACCTTCTCAAGGCATTTGACTCATTGATCTGGGTATTTCTGCGGGAAGTGCTGCTGGTCTATTATTTAATAGGAAGGATTTCAGTGAGATGTCAGTTTCTCTCTAGGGAGCCCATGGCATGTGTAGAAACACAGGTAATTATGCTGCTCCCTTCCTATTGCAATGAGGGATGGGGCAAGGGAAAGGTGCCCCATTTCAGCATTATTATTTATTTTAGCAAATGAGTCTCTGGCCTGTACTGTCTGACAAAATTATTCACAGTGGAGCGTCCTCTTGAGCTGCAATACAATCATCTTGTCCTTGTCCTTATAATGATAGCCCACTCTTGTCCAATTTACTAGATAATTTGGACAGTAGCATGTTGAAATTCAAGAAGCTTAATCTGGAAATAGAATATTTTCAGGAATGTATAAAAGCTGATATAGTTCCTAAGGGTTTAAGAACTTGGCGCTACCCCACAGGTCTGGTAACTGGTTCTGAATTTCATAAAGACCTATTAAAGGTCTTTAACCAGCAAGGAATTCAGTTGATGGAAATGATGATAAAACATTACACCATACAAGCTAAAGAATTGGCAGAAAATATTGAAAAAAATAGATGTCACCATAAAACAACATAATGATTTTAATCGATATAAATACGATTATTTAAGGTGTTTTCAAAGTATTGAGAAACACATTGAGAAGATGAGATACATAAAAATAAAAAAACTGGATAGAGATAAGATGCAATATAATGAAGGTAGAGCATATCCCTCACCTCCTACATCACAAACAAGATCAAAGATGTCAGCAGATCAGACCAGATTTAACAACCAGGAGATAAACACTAGACATAACATGTCATTGGCAAGTAATCAAGATAAATTTTCTGACTCTTGTCAGCAACAAACAAATAATGATGAAATAACCAACGACCAAGTAAGACGAAGTGAAAGATTAAAAGAACGGAATAACCCAGAAGTAGGGCCTTCAAGTAATTTGGCTAATTCGAACAACAATCAGGGTTTTCAGAGATCCAAACAGAAAAAACAATGGAACAAGAAGAAGAATCGGAACAACAGGAGATGACCAATGAGTCAAATGAGCATATGGTCCCCATAATGGTAAAAAATCGTAAACGGGATTTTACCATATATAACTATTCCTCTTTCCGGGTCTCAGAGCATATGGCAGATACCTTGTCCAAGGGTTTAACTTTTGTTCCAACATCCAAGATGGACTTAGCTGAAACTATTTGTGATTTGAAATTATTTGTTAGAAAATTGAATTTGAAAATGTTATTGGGTAATCAGGCACCACATAATTCTGGGTTTACAGTACCTAGTGTTTATAATCCTCCTTTACAAAATGCTCTATTTACCTTTGAGAGGGTTTGTGAATTAGATCTAAGGCAGTTAAGTAAGAGCAGGCTTAATTGTTTTAACAATTTAGTTCAGGAGGAAAGGGAAGACCTCAAATGCTTGATGTCCGCCAACATCAGGATCATGAATCCTGATAAAGGCGGAGGTCTGGTCTTTATGGATTTACCAGACTATGAAAATCGCATCATTAACATATTGGAAGGTGACGCATATGTTAAAGCATCGCTCAATGAATATAATAAAGCCAACCAGTTTATAAAAGGTTTTCTCAATGAGTTGTTTATAGAAGCAAGAATAGACTTACACACCTTCAATTATTTAACAATTTTGGCCCCTCGAACACCATATATATTTGGGGTACCTAAAATACATAAGAGCCTAAATAATCCACCATTCAGACCCATAGTGGATGGTAGAAATTCATCCACTTATGCATGTGCAAAATTTGTGGATTCAATTTTGAAGAAATATGTAAAGCAAGAACCATGGAGTTTGAAGGATTCTTGGGCATTTTTTAGCAAATTTAAATAAATTTTCTTTTTCACAACAGAATAATTTCATAACAATGGATATAAAAGATTTGTACACTTGTATCCCTCAACAAACAGGGATTGAATGGGTAGTTGCTAGAATGGGTAAATTAAATGCACCTCAAGCAGAGATAACCTTGGTTCAGGAGATGTTGGATATAATTTTATCCTACAACTTCATATTATTTAATAAACAATATTACAGACAGAGCGAAGGAGTGGCAATGGGCTCACCATGTGGCTCCAGTTATGCCAACATGGTATTGGCGCATTGGGAAACCACATATATTTTTATAAATGGATCGTTCAAAGATGTTGTAAAATTTTATGGTAGATTTATTGATGACATCTTCATGATTATAGAAGGGACATCAAGTGAAGCTGCAAATTTGGTTGACATGATGAATAATACAACTCAATTTCTAGAATTGTCTTATGTGTTCCACGATAATGTTATGGTTTTCCTGGATGTTGTGGTGTTAAATAACAATGTAGATAGGCGCTATGAAGCTGTATTATATAGAAAACCAACCTATTCAAATAAATTTCTACATTTTTCTAGTGCCCATCCCTTACATCAGAAATGTTCAGTCCTAAAGGGACAGTTAGTAAGGGCTGCAAGAATGATATCAATTGATGAGAAATTCCAAAACAAATGTATGGTTTTAAAATAAATGTTTCTAAGTAGAGCTTATCCTATCCAATTGATAGAGGATTTAATCCAAGAAGTAACATTGAAAAGAATGAATGGCATTTATGAACCAATACTCATCATTAACGCAGATACCATTAATAAAGAGCCCAATATAAGTGATCTGAATTTAGATCAGCTTGTATCTGTACACACTCAAAATCAATTTGAGTCAGTGTGTATCATGAGTTTTTCATCTAACCATGTGGGTATAAAAGAAATCATTTTTAAAAATTGGTCTTTATTAAAAGATGAAATGGAATTGAACACCGTCTTCAATTTCATACCAAAAGTGATTTGGAGAAAGGGTATCAGTTATAAAGAAATATTTCAAAGGAAAAAAAATGTAGCAATCGAAGCACAGGTATGAAACAATGTGGGTGTTGCCCTTATTGTTACATAATATATGAAGGCAGTAATATAGTTATCAACTCCTTTCCAATTTGGTTAAAGGGCAGTTTTAATTGCAATACCAGGGGTGTAGTTTATGTTGCAAAATGCCAAGCATGTCCCTCTTTTTATATAGGTAAAACAGATAGAAGATTAAGGGATAGAATATCTGAACACCTAAGAAGCATATCACAGAAAAGAGAGGACAATGCCTTGGCAATGCACACCATAATGCATCCACAACATAAATTCAAATTTAAAATAATACAGCAGACCCCACAAGACGATAGAGGAGGGCCATCAACCTTAATATTAGAGAAAATGGAGTTGATTTGGCAATTAATACTAAATGCCTTTGTAAATCCAGGTTTAAATGATAAATGCTCAATAATGTGTTTGTTGAGGTTGAAAAGTTTGGAAAGATAGGCTCTTATATAAATTGTTTTTTTAAAAATAACAAACAACTTTTATAAATATTAGTATCAACAATTAATACATGTTTCATAAATAATAATAATAATAAAAATTGTTTTCATTTTTTATTATAATTAATTTCTATAAAAAGAATCATAAATAAGCCCAGGAATCTGAGACGTAAATGAATATGTATAGTTCATCAATCAATCAGTTCATGAAATTATGTATGTATACATGTGGACACATATATGCATACAATGTCTATCATATAAAATATATAAAATATATAAATACATACATAAAAACAAAAATAAAAATGAATAAATAAAATAATAAAAAAATGTTCAATTCATAAATTCATGATTTTTATCGTTTTTTAAAAACATATTTTTTATCATATATTATTAAATATTTTAATAAATATTAAATAAATTATGGAATGTTAGTTTTAAAATTTGTCAGTACTTAAAATGTTGAATGAAATGTAACCATATAATTGTATATACATAAACATATAATTTGTCTATTTTTGGAAATCATTATATATTATAAAGATTACACAAAATATATTTTAATTATATCATATTTTAAAGTTTTAAATGTCAACTTGATTAAACTAATATATGGTATGTTTTAGCTGCATGTACATACAGATATCGTTTATGTTGTTGTATACATTCATGGTTATTTCCAAACACGCATATATATATAAATATATATATATATATCATTAGATCACAGAGATTTGTAAAGTTGGCGATGCTATCAATCATAAAATAAAACATCATAGTATATAAAATATAAAATATAAAATATATATATATATAAAAATATATATATTTTTTGTTTTTATTTTTGCATACCTTTAATTGTTTATATACACATATAACTAGATCGTAGGGCTATGAAAAGCTGGTCATGTCATATCAACTTTCTTGATTTTTTTATTAACTTTTTATTAATTCTTATTCATATCATAGTAATTCGTAATGCTGTCCATGTGAAAATGATTGTTTCCAGTCTCTTATTTTAGGATGTATATGTCTTTAAGAAGTAAAGCAATTGTGAGACTTGGCGCGCTTTTTTGAAACCATGTATAAAAACCAGTCTTAGAATTTTTTAGATTGTATGAGTTTCTGAGGAAGTCCCATACTTAAACGGGACGAAAAACGTATTTCTATTGTTAAGCGTTTAAAGAAGTAATAAAGTATCCAATTACGGTGTTTTGCAGTCCGGCCATGAAATTCTTTTTTCATTCATCTTGTCCTTTTCGACTGTGGATGATGAGGTGGATGATGAGGTACTTTAGCTGGTGAATGCAACCTTAAACATAGCACCTACCCAACAGCTACATAGGCAGTTTGGGGTAATTTCTGGTTTTAGCATTAACATAAACATATCAGCTTTAATACCATTTAAAGAAGTAGGCTGGTCCCAGCTTATTAGTGGTAGAAGTTACCAATCAATGCAGTTTGAACTGTCAGGTATATGGGGATTCAATTACACTTTGACTTAGGTCAGATGATAGATATGAATGCTAATATGTTTATGGAGGACATAAGACAGTTGTTGAAGTGGGCTTCTCTATAACTTTCATTTTTAGCTAAAGTATCAGCAATTAAAATGTTCTATCTCCCAAAGTTCCTTTTTTTTCATATGTCACCTACTCCAAGTAGCTTGCATACCTCTTCCAAGGCAATTGCAAGCATTGGTAACTTCCTTTTTTATGGAATGTCACCCACCCTTACTTGTCAAGAAAGACGTTTTATGTCTCAATCAAAAGATGAAGATTTGTTCTGACATATTTTTTATCTTATGCTAAGGTGACAGTGGTTACCTCCTTCTGGCAGGCCCAGACATTTCTTAAACCCATCTGGATTTTAGCAGGAGTGGAAGCAATTGCCATCTCAGGTACCATACGGCAGATTCAGGATAAAAGCAGGGTATAAGGCCCAGAAGGGATGGACAGTAGGATCTGGAAGGCTATAAAGGCTCTAAACATTGGCTTAGAAAGAGAGTGGTTATGAGGAATAATTTGGAGTTCATCTTCTTGTTTGACTGACTCTAGCATTATACACAGGTAACCCTTTATAACATGAGGCATGCTCTACCGAAGGGATTTTCTAGTAGACATCTACAGAAAGTTCATAACATACCAAGAGCATAACAATAGTTGGGGGTTGGGCTGTTCTCAACTTTGGCAATACATGCCACTTAGAACATTAGCTCAGAGTAGGAATAGGGGAGCTAGCTATTCGAGGAACACACCGAAAGGGAAATGATTAATGAGGTTTTACAAGATATGTGAGACATGCCATTGCCTTCTGATTTGATCTTATGCTAAGTAAGTAAGTAAATAAATAAATAGATATTGTCAATCCCCTGAAAGCTAAGTGGGAAAATGTTGTATGGAGGGATATCTCTGCTATTAAATATTTGAACATTGTAATATCTTGATGAAAGCTCTTATTTTCTCCAGCTATTTCATTTATTTATTTTATTTATTTATTTATTGGCATTTGTTTACCGGGAAAGTCCATCTAGCCAGGGCAGCCCATTTTCAGTGGAGGCCAAGAGAGAAAAGCTCCAGTTACAAAAGGAAACCACATAAAGTTGCAAAAAAAAAAAAAAAAACAACACAATGATGTACAAATTTCAAAAAGTTTTCATAAAGAAATTACATAAAATCACAGAAAATAATAAAATTAAATGCAAAATTCAAAAGTTTACTTAGGGAACATATAACATGATGTAGACATGATAAGGACACAATTACTACAAACAGGTTGACCAAGATCCTAGTATATAGAGACAATAATAATACAATGTGAAATGTAGAGAAAACACAAAAAAATTCAGAATAAAGTGGCTTTAGAATTACAAAGCCTCACAGAAGCACCTAAATATGACATTTTGAGAAGGGCATAGAGGATGTTACTTTAAAAATGCAAAAGGTGAGGCTGATATAATCAATTACAGGGTATTAAAGAAAGAGTTAAGTGATATCAGTGTGTGTAATACCACAGTTACATAGCCACTAGGAGAGAAGATTATTGTGTAATACACTTTTAAAGTTGGAAGGGCATGGGTGTAAGTGGATAGAAGGAGGAAGGTCGTTCCATATCCTGGCAATACTCCAGGAGTAAAATAAATGGCCAGCAGGAAGCTTGGGTTTCTGATTAAGGAGAAGATATTGATGTTCAGATCAAAATGGTCTGACTAGGTTGTATAGGGTGAGAATGGAGCTGAGTATAGGGCAGTCATGAGGCTTGTAAATCAGTTTATGTCTGGTAGTGAGCTGGAGGAAAAGTTGGTAGTGGGGGGGTTCCAACCAATGTAATTGTTTTAGGGCAGTGCAGTGGCGGGTAGAGTGGTGACTATTTGTGGAGAATTTAGCAGTTTTGTTATAGCATGTTTCTAGTTTTGTTATCAGAGAGGACTGCAGGTTAGTTAGTAAGGCAGCACCATAGGTCAGCGATGGTAAATGGCAACATAGAGCTAAAGTTTGTTTAGCAGAGTAGGAGAATAACTTGTTATATCTAAAAAGTAACCCAAGTTTTTTGTGAGTCTGGCTTATATTATTTTGAATGTGGAGATCAGATTTAAGGTTTTCATCAATTATAACCCCTGAAAGTTTGGTGTGGGTTTCTAAGTCAATCTTAGTGGAGGCGAGTGAGAAGATTTCAAAGTTGTCCTTATTAATAGGAGTATTTTTCTTCGGGGTAAAGATCATAAGTTTTTTTTTTTCCGATTTAACTCATTCCCTCTGGTACAGCTCTTTTGAGTGTCTGCCTTTAACTCCCAGTGGGCGTGGCTTAAGCCTTTAAAAAATAAAGTTATCACCTTACAGTTCTAGAAAATACTCATTGAGAGAGGTCAAATATCAATACAGTTGTCTTTGCCATCCCATATGCTTCAAGACAAAATATCCTGGTACCTTGTATGCAACATGGTTTTGGAATTATTAATGCAAATATGAACAATCAATATTTGACGCCTAGAGGAACAGTAGGAGTTAACTGCAGAAGGCGCCTTGAGGAGCACTTGGCTGTGATTTCTGTGAAGCCATTTTTCCACAGTATAAAATGCTGCTTGGGTGGATTGCTTTAGTATATCAGAGTTAGGAGCAGAGCAGAGTCATCTGCATACTAGACTAGGGAGCCCTTTTTGATAACTTGGTGGAGGTTATTAATAAAAATCTTAAACAAAAGTGGGTCTAAGACTGAGCCTTGGGGAACTCCAGTAGGGTTGTGAATATAAATGGAAATGAAGTTCTGCCATTTAATGCCGTGCTCTCTGTTGGAAAGATAGTTCTTGAACCAGTTAAGGGATTGGGGAGATAGACCTATACTGGAGAGCTGGGAGAGGCGGATATGGTGAGAGATGGTGTCAAATGCCTTTGATAAATCCAAATAAAGGGCAGAAATGATGTTTTCTGAATCAGCATCCTTATTTACTGTGTCTAAGAAGGAAATTAGTGCAGTAGAAGTGCTGTGTTTTGGACAGAAACCATGCTGTGTGGGGGAGAGGATATTGTATTTTAGAAGGTAGTCTAAGAGTTGTATTTGCACACATTTCTCTAGAATTTTAGAGTTAGGGAAAGTATAGCAATGGGTCAAAAATTTGAGATGTCTGTAGAGGGGCCACCTTTGTGAAGTGGTAGGATGATGGCTTTTTTCCAGAAGGCAGGGACGTGGGATTCTTGGATAGATCTGTTGGGTCTATATTACCATATTGCATGCTCAGAAGAGTGACTGACAGATAATCCACCCCATGTAAGTGAAAGCTTACAACGTTGAAACTTCAGAACAGCGATTATTTTCCAATGGAAAGCAATTGCTGTTCTGAAACAAAACAAAAAAACCCCAGTAAAACATTACTTAATGTGAGGAGCTTCACCCCCACACCCCCACACCCCCTACTTAAATATACCAACTCCGAGATCACACTACAGTGCCAAAAAAGCAAAGTAGCAAAAGCGGCCAAACAAATTCTTTCCCAGGAAAAGAATTCGCTGAAACACCACTTCGCTATTTCACCTTTTTGTGCTTTACTGTTTAACAAAGACACATTTGGCAACCTGTGTTTGCGATGGCATAATAGGGAACCGATCTGTTTATCAGTATACTAATGGGATAGGCAACTGAGTCAGCGGCAAGTTTTAGAAACATGGCAGGAATATTATTGGCAGAGTTAGAGCATGGCTTTAATTTCAAAAGCAGTTTTTTGATATAAGAGATAGGGATAGAAGAGAGATTGAGTGGTAGTTGTGAGGGTTGTTGTATGTTGTTTCATGGGGGAGAATAAGTTTGAGGAGAGGGAGGATGTGGGTTATTTGCAGTGTGGGAAGATTTCTGAGAAGGAATATGCTAAGAGAGAGGGAGAAATGCAGAAGAGTTATTGGGAAATGGTAGGGAGAAAGTTGCAGTAATAGTGGCTATAGTATCAATAAATTAGCAGTTGAAGATACTTGCTATTTGTTCAAGAGGTTTGTCAGGATGTGGGCAGGGTTGGGTTTGGTGCTGGGATTCAAGAGTTTATTAATGGATGACCAGAATATTTTGAGTTTATTTGTTCTATTTATTTGTTGGTTCCAGAAGAAATACTGTCTATCTTTAGAGATAAGTTTCTTTACTTGTTTACAGAGCTGTTTATAAAGAATAAGGTCAAAATTGTTGTTAGATCTGAGACAGTGTTTCCATGTTTTGTCCCTAGTTGTCATAATTTCTTTAGTAGCTTTTTTTAACTGGGGTCATGGTTACTTTTGGTTCTTTTAGTTCTGGTGGAGGCTAGGCTATCTAATACTGTTAGAAAAGTGTTATTAAAGTAGTACAAACTGTCATCTAGAGGAAGAGACTTGACAATACTCCACTTAATATTTGACAGGATGTTATTAAAAGTAGTGGGGTTAAATATGGTAAGATTTTGACTACTTTGATGTTATGGTTTTTAGGTTATGGATGAGCAAGCTCGAATAGTAAAGATAGAAAGGTGGTCACTAAAAGAGTAGGGCATGGTGCCAGAGGTTATATACTTGGAGGGGTCTGAGACTTGGATCCAGTCTAAGCTGGATCCAGCATTGGTTCTGCTGTTGTACCTAGTAGTGATTGTAATAAGTTGGGTGAAGTGAAACCGGTTTATGCTAGTGGGTGACTGTTTGGACGAGATAGAGGCCCAGTCAATATTTATGTCATCCAGGATTATTGTTTCACTTTTTATAGTGTAAGAGATCCAAGAAAGAATATCTTCTAGAATGGGGATGTTATTTCTAGGAGGGATGTATAGGACGATTATACAGAATTTTTGGAGCAGTTGATATCTAGAAAGGTTATAAGGATCTCAGCATTATGGAATTGAGGGTTGTGGTCTTTGAACTGAGATAGGTTGAGGGTATTTAGGTAAATAATGGCGATGCCACCTCCTTTCTTATATGCCCTCTCTGATCTAATTACAGTAAAATTTGGAGGGAGAAGCTCAGAGTCCTGAATGGATGGTTTTAGCCAGGTTTCTGTGGCAGCTAGGATGTCAGTTTTGTATTGAGAGAGCCAGGCGTGCAGTTCATAAGTTTTATTACAGATAGTTTGATAATTTGGAGTAGATAAGTGAAGTGATTTAGTGATTTTGGAGAGGCTGGGGCTAGTAGGATAATAAGTGGGAGAGGGCCTAGAGTTGGGGTTAATGTCACCGGAAAGAATAAGGATGGAAAGTTTATGAGAAAGGTGATGACTGATGTAAGAAATTTTAGATAATATGGCTAGGATGAAGTGGGAGTGGGAGTTTGGAGAATAGTATAGGAGAGAGTTACTGTGGAAGAAATGAGTTTCAGCACAGAGGATGGGAGTATTATGGTATAGGCTGGGACTGAATTTCCATTGAGTATAGGGAGAATGAAGCAGGTTAAGGTGTTTGATTTGGGAGGGAGAGAATGAGGGTTAATGGATGGGAGTTATGTGAGAGTAAGAAGGAGTAAGATAAAAGGGAACAGGAGAGAGATTTGGAAAGAGAGAAGAGGCATGTTAGGCATAGTGCTATATGGACAAGAAGTGGGAAGTAGAAGTTGGAAGGAAGTAAGGTAGTGGAGCTGAAAGGGGGAGGGGAGGCTGATGGGAAGGGGAGTGGCTAGAAGAGTATAAATGTAGGAAATGTGGGGGTGGGAATGGGGATAGGGTAGGGGAGCAGCATGAGCCTGAATAAAGTAAGGCTGAATAGAGTGGGATGAGCCAGGACACAAAAAGGTAAGCTGATGAAAAAAAAAAAAACAATCAATCCTTTGGAACTTTTTCCTATAGAAGTATTATACTTGTAAAATACAATACTTCCAGGGGTCAGAATTTAAGTGGTTAGTGGAAGATTGAAAAGTTCTTTAGGGGCAAAGTTGCAGATTATTTACTCTTTAAAATCAGATAACAAAATGGAGCACTATTCCTGGGGAGGGATAGAGAAAGAAAAGAAAAGAGTATAAAGCCAGACAGGCAGACCTAAATACAGTAGGGCAAAATTGGGAGGGGGGCGTCACAAACTCAGCTGCCAACCAAGACAGTGTGCTCTCTAGGGAAAAGTATAACAAATAGCAAAATGCACAAATAGCTTGGTTGTTGATTGCTTGCAAGCAGAGGTGGAGTCTGGTGCTTGAAAACAGTAGTAAATGAAAACCACAGAAGATGGAACACAGTGGGTTCAACAGGTTTAGGACTCTAGATAGTTCTACAACAAAAAGCAAAGGAACAGAAAAATTAGAGATGGGATTGGGAAAAGAGACAAAGGTAAAAAAAACAGCACTTATATTGTTATTGTCAGAAAATTAGAATAAAAATCAGTGTCCTATAGTTAGACAATGCAATATCCAATACTTTCAAACAATTATGGACCACATCTAATGCTTTGCTTTTACTAGTGGCACATTAGAGGTAGCAGTCACTGAATGGACACCGCTAGTGAAGTTATATCACCTCTAAAATATATAGCTACAGTAAATGTACATACGCATGTAAAACATTAGGGAGTAGCAAAACAGTAGCGATACAGCAATACAGTTTCTGAAAATTGTAGAGCTATAGTACAGTTACAATCTACAGTGTACTAATTGAATCATAATATAACAAGGCTAGTTGGCTAGGGTTACAAACACCTTCTGAAGCCAATAAATAAGTAAACCAACAAGAATACAGCAAGGGATATTGGCTAAAATTAGCAATACATTTTGTTCTAGTTTAGCAGGTGATTAATCATCTAAAGCCAACATCATGCTAACAGTTTATAGCCTAGCGTGCGCTAGTTCCAGGAACACAAGACTGCAAACAGTGTTGACTGCACTGGGATATTACTAGGCTTGGCTAGCAGGTGAATAAGCAACTAGTCTCGGTTTCAATGCAATTATACATTTTAGATTAGTTAAATGCATATAGCTTGACTAGGGAATGATTTACATGTACACTAGAAATCAATGTAGATGTAGAAAGATGCTGGAAGATTTTCACCTCATTTCTCCACTACAGCTAAAAACTAAGATGTATGGTAAAATTCTGGCCAGGAAATTTAGGCTTTGTAAATTGTTTATATATAAGTCCAATATATGGTACTACTGCAAGGACAAACTGACTCTGACAAAGCGTTTACTAATTATTGGAACATTTTTTGTTTTACTTTCTAAATCCAACTGAAAAGTATATTGATAGAGATTGCATAGAATGCCTTAGTCATGTTTGTTATGGTTATGGTGATGCTTTATATGAAAATTATGGATAGTTTGCCGAGTTAATCTCTTCAATAAATATTGAAAAAGAATGTCATATCTATAAAAAAATTAATGTAAAAAACCACATAATTAATTTTGGTAAGCAAAATATTTTCACATACTATATAGGTAGCATATCCCATCCGTCAGGAACTAGAGAAAGAGATCTGGGCACTTTTACTGATAATTTCTTATCATTTGGCCATCTTGACTCTATAGAAGTTCACCAAATCTTCTATCTGGCTCAGCTAATTTCCAAAAACATATCCACTAAATCCAAAGAAGCCTTCATTTCTATTTACTAGTATTTCATTTGAATGTGCCTAAATACATCACTCAGCTTGACAGATCTTAGAGATTCCTAGATAAAAAGGTCAGTGAGATCAAAAATCTTAGTTGTGAGGAAAGACTGGCAGCTCTCTTTCTTTGTCTCCCCCCCTCTTTCTCTCTTTCTCTCTATCTCTCTCTCTCTCTGTACTCATTTTCTTACAGACTCTTCTGTGTAGATCTGTGTCTAGCCTTTCAAGCCATGAAAATCCAATTTTCTTCAACCTCATATTTCTTCACAGAAGAAACAGTACCTGAATACCAAACAAAAGGATAAGACAGATAAGAACAGATAACTAAGATGCATTGCCATGATAGATTCACATACTAACATATCCCTCACCTCTGGAACAAACTTCCACTACATAAAAGCAGAGCAGCACCGTTGATCTCTTCAAAGTAAGCATAGATAATTGTATGGGTAGCCTCAAATGCTCTCCAGTGTATCTTGTCTTACCCTCCTTGTGGCTTGAGAATACTTCTGAATAGGGTTTTTGTCCAGGTGAGTGATGAGCTACAGACTGATTGCATGGTACCTACCAATTTACCCATTCATTTCTGAACATACTGAACCTCGATATTCAATTATTGATTTAAGTTTTATATAAATGAAGCAGTACATAAGTTTTCCTACTAGATGCTATATGAAACAAATATCTCAGAAATACATAACATTTAACCACATTTGCACATTTTGTTTCACATATCTGTATTTTTGATCAAACCCAAAATTAGCATCTATATACAAACCCAAGTCTTTGACTACCTCTGTATCTTTAAGAATAGTATCATGCAGTGTCCACACAAGGAGATTTACTGTTCTTCACACCTTACTTTATAATGCCACACTTATGTGCATTAAATGAGACGCTGCTGTCCTTTGACCAATCAACCAAATAGTCCACTATTTTTTGACATTTCATCTGATCAATAACATTAATTATAATGCTACCAGTCTTAGTGATAACAGCACATTTGTTGATCAAAACCTGTTCTTGACTGTCTTTCATGAACATAAAACCAGTACACAGGAATGGTCCCAACACTGAACCATGAGGTACCCATTGCTGATCATTTTATAATCAGATAATTCACTAGCAAGTTTAACCATACTTTTTCTAGTCCTTAACCGGCTTTTAACCCACTTAACAATACGATTCAATTCTTGCTAAAATCTGTTCATGTAACACCATGTCAAATGCTCTTGCTAGATCAAAAGGTATGCCATCCACTGGTAACTCTGTATCACTTGCATCAACAACATGAATATAACAATGTAAACATTTCTTGCATCAAACCCATTTTGATGTATGTCCAGTCCTAATGTTTTGGGGGGGGGGGGGGTTAGTCAGTCTTTGGGTGATGCTGAAGGCCACCACTTTCATTTTAAATGCATTAACAGTAAGTTTGTTGAAAAATAAACACTCACAGATACTGAGTAAATCTTCTTGGAGGAGTAATTATACAGCATCTAAATCTTTTAAAGAGTGATCAAGTAAGAGATCATCAAAATAGTCATGTTTATCTAGCCCAAATTTTAACAGTAAAGGCCTATTGTTGAGAGAGTTGGAGAGTTGTCAGATTTTCTGGGGCAAAACTGAGTTGACTAAGGTGTTTAAGAAAAAGTGAATGGTCTGCAGAGTTAATTCCTTAAGGTGTACAAAGATGGCGCCTCTTAGCAGACCGTAGTACATGATGAAGTAGATTTTGTACAAAAGTTGGTAACAATGGAAACTGGAATTATGGTTGTGCTTTTTTTTTTGTCATTTTACAGGGTCTATACTGCTAGTTAAAAAAAGGCTAAAAATCTATGAAATAAGCTAGGAAAAATAGACAGCCTTCTGTTTGATAAATTTTAGTTGCAACTTGTGAAATAATTTGCTTGAAAGCTTTGTTAGTAGTTGATAGAATGCATTAATGGTAAGACGTCTAGACCTAAAAGATCATAGACTGTCATTTTGTGTTGGAGAGTTAGGAGAGATATACAACAAATAGTACACATGCATCTGGACAATTTAGTGTTGTCAGTCAACTAGCATGTGTTTTGAAGGAGAGAGGAAACCTGACTACCCGGATACAAGGAGACAATGTGAACTCCACACAGATAGCAAAAAGTCAGGGTTGAACACAGGACCCTATATGTGTGAGACAGAGATCTTAGCAATAAGTATCTAATCTTACTAAACAGCCATCATATCACTCAATTCATAATCCATACTATATATAACAGTCCTGTTAAAATATGTGTTTTGGGCCTTGAGCAGCTGAACATTTGTTTCCATTGTAAGATGGTTAATGGAACCTTAGCATATGTCATATCAAAATATCCATGAATTACTATGCTTGAACCCTGATCTGAGAGGATGTGATCAGTGTGATGCCTTATGCAATCTTTCTATCAGAATAACTGTGTGTGTTATTGAACAATACAGTGATCAGACCGCGGATTGCCAAGTTTTACATGGCCCTAATAACTAGTTTAATTAAAGCCTTCATTTCAGGCCATTGCAAGTCTTCTGAATAGCATACATACAAAGACTAAGTAAATG
>NC_056739.1:989585313-989587813 GCF_019279795.1 Protopterus annectens | reverse complement strand
TGCTAGGAATGTCTGTATCTCCATAAGTCTAATGGCTGTCCCAAAACAAGAATTAGGGACCTAAATTTACTCCAGCAGATAAATAAATATTCTAGATGGACAGGTTTATAACCTCATGCCTCCCTAAACTCTGGAATAAACTTACCCTTTGAGTTAAACAGTGCAACTCAGTATCTTCCTTAAATCATAATTTAGAAGACTAGATGGGTTTTTCAGAAATTTATTCCCAGATTGACTGGTTTGGACTGCTGGAGAAAGGAGATTTGCCCAGAAGGAGGGCACTGGTGGGGTGTAAATGGTCATAAGAATCAGTGTCATTGGAATATCTATGAATCCAGGAATGTGGGGAAGAATTTCAGACAGAAGTGTTCAGTGCAATTTCTATATCTCCATGAATGGCATGGAAGAGGGTTTTTTTGTATTTTTATGCAGTAGGTGGGAATACTTTATTTCGCCTGACTGGAATGTGTTTATGTGCAACAGAGTTAAATAATGACCACATAATTTTTTATTAAACTCAATCATCTAAGGTATATGCAATCAACATAGGGGATTCAACTGCAGGTGTCTGCTGTTTGAAATATCTGGCTCTGCTATCATTTGCTTAAGTTAAAACAGTCATTTATCTCTACCTTAACAAGACTGAGGCATATTTTTGAAACAAGTTAGAGTCCTTTATTGTGGTTACTGTTTGTGTGAAACAGATCATTTTGAACTTTTTTTCTGCAATAAGACATCTGAGCTCTGCATAGTTCAACAAAATTGCTATAATTGTTGTGTTGGCAATGAGGTGGTGCAGTGGTTAGCATTGTTGCCTCACAGCAAGAGGTTCTCCGGTTCGGTCCTCAGCTGGGGTGCCTTCTGTGCAGAGTCTGCATGTCCTCCCTGTGATTGCGTGGGTTTCCTCCGGATGCTCCGGTTTCCTCCCAAAGACATGCAGTAGGTGGATTGGACACTCTAAATTGGCCCTAGGTGTGAGTGTGTGTGTGTGCGCCTTCTGTGGAAGGTTGGGCGCCGGGCTGGCAACTCGACACTGTCAAACTTCACTGCCAGTCATGCGCAAACAGGTGATCTGCTGTGGCGACCCCTAACCAGGAAAAGCCAAAAGAAGAAGAAGAAGAAGTTGTGTTGGAAATGAGAGCTCTCTATGGATGAAGATAGTCCTGCTGAAATGATTAAGTTAACCATATATCAATCTAGTGTTCTTAAATTGATGTGCATTTGTGACTAGCAAGTAAGAATGCTTTGCTCTGAACTTTTTAAACTACAAACAGCATTGAGATGTGTGTACACTGTCAAAAAAGTGATGATAACTGATGAAGATAATTTGTGCATAAAAGTTGCTTTCTTAGTGTTAAACAGTCATGTAACTGGCATTGCAGTAACAGTGTCATGAAACATACATTATTTGCCAAAATCAGTGCAAAATTATTGTTGTATTGGTTTATTCATGTATGGGTGCATTGGGTTTGTCATGTACCTGGGTGTAACAAGGCAGCCATAATAATTTTTTTTTTTACTTTTCATCATAATCATACATCAGCATTGTACACAGTAAGTGGCTGGTTTTGATAGCCTGAGCAGGTTGCATGTGAAACAACTGATTATTGTTATTGTGGTACAATGAGTAGCACTGTCCTCTCACAGTACTTGGTTCACTTTTGAGTTTTTGGTCTCTGTTTATTTCCATATGAAATAAGCATGTTCTTGTCTCTGAGGTTTAATCAAGTGATCTGGTTCCCTTCACAGCCCACAGGCATGCCATTGGTGAACTGGTGTGTTTTTTTTTTTTTTTCAATTTGCCTGTTAACCAGTGAGCAGTGTATACACGTACATATGTGTGTGTGTGTGTGTGTGTGTGTGTGTGTGTGTGTGTGTGTGTAATGTGATAGGCTTGGCTTGTCATGTGCAGTGTCATCACATGTCTGTGTGAAAATGCATGGAAAAATAGCATCAATATTTTAATCTGTGGTCAAATACAATACTGAGGGGAGACTTATATAATTGCTGCCAAATGTATATACACTACCCATCCCATTACTCTTACTCCCAAAAAAGGCCTTTCTCATAGGTATGCAAAGAAGACTAATATAGCTAGCATTCTTATAGCTAACAGTAACATGAATAGTTACAAGCACTAATATCTAAGCAATAAGGCCTAAACTGTATCATAGTACATCTAGACTGTCTGAGATTATGGGAGTCTGATAGACCCCTAGACCTCCTGCTATATTAGGGTATTTTGCCTCATGTTTTGTATGGAGGGAGGTCACATCCCAACCTCTGTCCCAGACTTCACACAGTTTACAGCTTGTGTTGTGACTGCCAGGAGCAGTGTTGTTATTACTTAGATGTGATACTTATTTCTTTAACCTTTCTGAGAATCAGACCTCTGGGGTGTGCACAGAAATCCACTACAGTTTACGTAGAGCAACATACTGCTTAGACTCAATGATTTAGAATGCATTATTGTCATCACTATTTTTTCACTTTCTTTACA
>NC_056739.1:989517813-989580313 GCF_019279795.1 Protopterus annectens | reverse complement strand
ATCTACATATATAAATATGTTATATCCATTTAGATATTAATATATACACACACACATACATCTATATGTTGAAATACATTCTCTATACTGCTGAATGACTGTACTCAATGATATGTTTGTGAAAACACCGCGGCTATGTATAACTGACATGGCATAGTGATAAATCACTTTGGCTATAGTGTGCAGGGTCCTGGGTTCAAGTATAGCAGAGGCTGTTTATTTTGTTGATAGGCAGAACAAGGGCTGTTGGATACAGAGTGGTTAAGGCACTTTAAAGCAGTTGTAATTGGGTTTGCGCAGGTTTGTGTGATGGTAAGCACTGCTAAGTTCCAGTTACTGTTCCTTATACTCAGTTTGCTCCTGAATTGCTTAACATGTGTAGACATTGCTTATCCCTGTGCAAACAGGCTAAAACCCACTTACTGCTTCTTAAAAGTGCTTATTCCAGCTTACCCCCACGCTCATTTCTTTAAAAGAAAAGAAAAAGGGGTTGATAGAAAAGTGGTGAAAAAAGGGGCACAAAGAGGGAAAGGCAGTAGGGAAATAGCCAGGGATGTGCAGGAAGGGTGTAGGGAAGGTCCATAGCTGCCCATTTCTTCTACAGCAACAGCTGTGCATATGCACTGAATTTGTAGGTAGATGTGGACACTGAAACCCCTGAGAGAGGGCTGAGGACAACAATAATATGTTGTGATGCCAACTAGATCACATTACATGTGTCCACTGGATACATGTGCAAAATGGACAGCTATATATGGGGCGAGGTTTTGTTTTTGGGAACAGATCGCCCTTTTTTTTAAGGTGAGAGTGGGATGTTGGAGAAAGAGAGTAGGTATGCTTGGGGAGGATAGATTCGGTAGGATGACAGACAAGACAGCATACAGGGCTGGTATATGACACATGTGGGAGGGACACCTTGGACAGAGAGAGGTGTTTTGAAGTTGCAAGCCCATGAGCCCCCAAATGGAAACAGTGTGACTGAGGTCCCCACCCATGCGCAGTCACCACTGCACCTTCATGGCCCCAAAGGTGGCAGTGCCGGGGGCTGGGTAGGAGGTGCAGGCTCACCCTCTGATTGCACCATGTGACCATCAAGCTGGCAGAGGTGATCTTGAAACTCCTTGCTGAGCTCCCCACACACCATGGCCTGGACCTGATGGTGGGTGACAGGTTCCTTTCCGCCCCCGCTCCCGGGGGGGCCAAGCACCATCACCTGCAGCAGTTCCACCCAAAGGTCATGCAGACACAATGGAGGATGAGGTCCCAGGCTGGGAGCCAGACTTGCTGGTGCCTGGTGCCATGGCCATCTGAGGTGGGACAGGTGGGTTGACTGACATAAGCATTCGAATATGGGCTATGGTGTTGCCGTTTTACAACAGATAAGAGCCAGTAATAGTCAGCAGCAATCAGGATTACTTATAACAGCATGCATAGATATTCTCATTACCACAAGACACTAGATTTAGAACAGTTGCAGAGCAAGGGGAACACGTGCACATATACTGCATGACATATGTACAAAAGGTGACAGACGTGTGAGTAGTGCTATGAACACTGGCACAATATTGGCATGGTGCTGTGGTAAGCTCAGACATTTACTGTTGTACCACTGTGTTTTGTGAAGTATGTCCAATCAGGGATATGAAGTCATTAACTCTCATGGCTGTCACTATGTACTGACTGCAATCCTCACACTATGCTTCCGCCGTTCTCAGATAACTGTTCTGTGAGTAACACAAGGAACAAAAGGTTCAACACACTAACCAGTCTGCAGATGACCCTACAGATGGGGGTTTACTCAAAAACATCGCACTGTTATGACAGGTTTTAAAACAGGCAGACTAGCCATAACTACACACATCCTATTAAACCGACATTACTCTAAATTAAGAATAGCAACACTTACATTCTGTAGTCATGTCTGACACATCTCCTCCTGTCTGTTGGCCTTTTTCCACAGTGTATGTTGTTGGAGGTAAATCCCCAAACCATCTTTGATGCTTTTTGCCAAGCACCAGTTCTAGGTTCCATTCACAGTGAATGTCATGGCTCAACACCAACATGATGTCCTTAGATATTGTAGTGTGTTTCCATGCAATTGGCCATGGGAATGTTACCACAGCTGTTTCACATTCCATCAATAAGAGGAGGACTTCAATTGGTGCAGAGGCCATCAACTGATCATGACCAACACTTACAAAACACAAGCTGCTGCCTATGAAGAGCAGATGTACATATCCACATCCACCAGGGAGAGTGTGGGAGGGACAGACAAAGACAAAGTATGTCAGAGAAGGTGTGGGAGAGTAAAACTGAAGCATGTTACTGTGATACACATACCAGTACAGGGATTTAAAACCCTGACTGACAATGCATTACTATCACATTTGCATGCAGTTATTGCATGCACCACATAGCTTACATGTTGGTGAGCTGTCCAAAAATATATGTGCTGGTGAGTGACATCTGCAACAGTGATATCGTACAGATACAGTAGGTGTAGCACATGTGCCTGTCCTCACTGACTGCTGTCAGCGGCAACACAGCCACACTCTCTAAGGGCCTCATACACATTGCCACACTTGCCATTTTCAGGAATACACTCTCTACCTAGTTATTTTACCACAGTACAGTACTGCACAGGTATCACATACACCACAGGAGCTCTTCTATGGTCAAAGGGCATGTGAAGGTGTCTGACATCAATTGGAATGCTTCAGTATGCCAATAGGAGTTATACCAGGTGTGAATGTGATTGGAAGCATCATACACCACACACAGGGACACAGGGTGCCTGTACTGACATGCATGTGTGCATTGCTTCATGGGTGTGTAGCGGTTGGCTGTGCCAGAAGACTGTATAAGGATAGGTGAGGGATATACCTTGGCATCAGGCCACATGATAATTGTCTGCAGTGTGGATCAGGTGTGTAGTGTCTGGAATGACCCACACAGGTGGGTATTGTATTCACCATCCTGTCACCTCGGTTACTATTGTGTGTGGCCAGCGCTGTGCAATACTTGTCATGTATGTGTTCTATAGTGCATGACATGGATGGTGTCTGGGATGTGCACACATCCCACATTCATGTACAGTGACATGTGGAAGTGTACCTGGTTGCCAGGTCCATGTTATGTACACAGATTGCTATCATCACATGTGCCACTCCTGACCTCTTGGGGCAGGGCATGCTCATGGACAGTCCTTTTTGGATCAGATTTTATGGCACCACAGATGTTGTAGGCATCCATTGGGAGAACATAGTGAAGGTGGGCTGTCTTCAATTATGTGCCTATTGTACTGAAGGACAGGGTGCCATGCCCTCTGTAGCCCACTGCAATCACACCATGCTTGCTATCTGTGAACAGTATGCAGGGTACTACCAACATAGTGATAGTTGTCTAGGCAAGTGTGTTTGTGTATGAGACACAGGTTCATAGTGTACTCTGTGTAATACTAGCGTTGCTTACTTTGTTCACCAGGCCTTGTATCACATGTAGGGGTGTGGATTGGCACCCCAGCATCTCAGCTGATTGACATCTGTCATCCTTGTAAGGTGGACATTGTGACATATAATATGGCCACCATATAGGAAAATTACAAAACCGGCTCTTCAATGGGTCCTGGTGTTACACAGTCACAGCCACCTCCACACACGTTACGAATTACAAACACACACACACGCAGTTGTCATGGCTGGGATTACCTACCTAACTAGTTTATCACACTACAGCATTACACAGTTATAGCATGCGCCACAGAGATTAGGGGGATATTTTGCCCCAAAGGTGTATTTCACAATTGATGATGTCAGCAGACTTGCCAAAGTAGGGCAATGGAGGATGTAGTGCCTGTGAATGTCCTCAAAAGCATTGCTCCCTACACTGACAAAGGAACACAAATCGCAAACCCAGGACCTGACACAACATGGGCACAAGATGTTAATAGTACCCCATCCCACCTGTATGATGTCAGGCTGGTATCAGTAATGTATCATGCAGTACAGTGTGGCTACCATAGAGGATGTACAATGTGGACCCACTCAACATTCCTAGGATTCATGTACATATACACATATATGCATATATATATATATATATATATATATATATATATACCTATATATAGATATAAATGTAACTACACATACACACACAGACATGTGTATAGGGAGATATATATGTAGAGGGTGCACACAATATGGTGCAGCCACTATGGCTACTGTCACCAGCATACCACATGAACACTGTATGAGCCAAACATACAAGTGACACCTGTTGCCTGCAACATATACCAACAGACAGGCCATGGGATATCACACCACACACAGGTTTACATACATGGGGAAGCTTTATTTGTGTACTACTGCAGTAGTGTATGCCATGTCATATAGCCGTGTAGACTCTGAAATAGGTTTAGACAGAGTAATACAACTGTCTAACAGATAAAAGTATACAGTATTCTGGAAAGGAGTACATATGTTGCTGTCCAGGCCAAGGCCTTCAAGTAGTACAACAGTAGACACAGACTGGGCCACAGGATAACAAGCAGTCAACTGTAAGTAATGCAGATGTACTGTCCAGCAGCCTCCATCTACAGTCTGTACACAATCCCTAGGGGATACATACTGAAGTAGACACATTGGGATGTATCTGTGATATAAAAAGGCATGACTGCAACCATCACAATCACACTGACAAACAGAACAGTCTGTATGGCAGAAAGCCGTAGGCCTGCATTTACTCAAGGTGAATTGAATGGTAATGCACACCCAGATACCTTAAGGCAGCTTACCCCTGTTACCCCCTCAGTATTCACTGGTGTCAGTGGCATCTGTCCATACAGGGCATGTGTATACGTCATGAAATGGCCTTTGTGGGTAACATTTGCTGGCTTGCCAGTTTTAACAGATGTCCATTGGGGAACATAGTGATGGAGCACTGTATGCAATGCATTGCCTATTGTAGGGATAGGACAGGGTGCCATGTCCTCTGTAGTCCACTGCAATCACACCATGGTTAACATCTGTGGGCAATATGCAGGGAACTACCAACTTAGTGGTTGTTGTCTGGCCAAGTGTGTTTGTGTCTGAGACATGGGTGGGGAGTGTTCTATGGGTAATAGAGGTGTTGCCTATATTGTTCCCCATGCCATGATGTCACATGTGGGGTTAGAGATTGTGTACCCCAGCCACTGTGATTTTTGACATCTGTCATGCTTGTAAAGTAGACATGACATTTAATAGGCCCAACAATTAGGAAAAGTGCAAAATCCACTCCACATTTCTTCATGCTTCACACAGGATATGTATGACAAATGTGCGCACACACGCACACACACACACACACACACACACACACACACACACACACACACACACACACACACACACACACACACACACAGACACACAAACATACACCAAGTCTCACAGTTGCCATGCCTGGGATTAGAACACCTACCTAACTACTACAGCTTTTCCATCACCAAAAGTGTATTTCACAATGGGTGACATCAGCTGTCTTGCCAAAGTAGGCTTTGCAAAGAAGGGCACTGGAAGGTATAGTGAGGGTAACTGGTATTAAATGCATTGTTCAATACAAAGACAGACATACACACATAGAGTGGCAGTTGCCATATCTGGGATTAGAACACCTACCTAACTACTACTGCACACTACAGCATTACACATTTATAGAACACGCCACAGAGATTATTGGGATTCTCTGTCACCAAAGGTGAATTTCACACTGGATGACATCAACAGTCTTGCCAAAGTAGGCTTTGTAAAGTAGGGCACTGGAAGGTGTAGTGAGTGTGACTGGCATCAAAAGCATTTCTCCATACACAGACAAACCTACACACACAGTGTTTCAGTTGCCATGTCTGGGATTAGAACACCTACCTAACTACTACTGCACACTACAGCATTACACAGTTACAGAATGCACCATAGAGATTATTGGGATACTCCTTCACCAAAGTTGTATTTCACGGGAATGACATCAGCAGGCTTGTCAAAGAAAGGCAATGAAAGGTGTACTGGTTGTCTTCAAAAGCATTGGGCCCTAGACATACGCACAGTTGCCATGAATGAGATTAGAACACCTACTTAGCTACTACAGCACATTAAAACATTATGCAGTTACATAACACGCCACAGAGATTACTGGGATACACTTTCACCAAAGGTGTATTTCACAGGGAATTACACAAGCAGGTTTGTCAAAGAAAGGCAATGAAAGGTGTGCTGACTGGAAGGCTACCAGGGGCAATTGTGTACAGTGATGAACATTTGCACATCATATGTTTTTGCAAAATGGGGTTGTGATGTGTGGGACAGGCCTCATGAGAGGGGGGGCTGTCTGTCACCATCTGTCACTCTCTTCCCACATCTATTATGTGTATGTCTGAGCTGTTGTAGTGTGCTGTCCTTGGATATACGTGCATATTCTCATCCGGTGTGTGTGCAGAGTATGACTGCTGTGTAATGTGGAGTGTTTGCACAGACTTCTGTGACTGACTGCTGTGTATAGTCCACGTTTGTTTCCAGACATGGGCTTCATTTATCTAAGTGTGTGAGCATGCCCAGTATGACCCTTCTGTAATTTGTTTTCTTACATGGCCTTCGCTTCTCTTAGTGTGTGAACATGCCGAGTATGAGAGTCTGTATTGCACGTGTGGCTCCATTCCAAGTAGGTTGTACTCCAGTTCAGGTATTTGTGCTCTTTACCTACAGCTAGTAACCTGCTTCTGCATGATATCTGTAGATTGGTTGACAATGTGGGTCAACATTGGGCAAAGGATAGTGAGATTGTTGCTAATTGTGTCTGTGGTGTTTCTGGTACATGGTTTTAGTGATGGCAGGGATACTCAGTGATATGTGTTGTTTTACCCTATGATGTTTTATGTCATCAACTACTGGCAGGTATACATCTTTGCTGGCAGTAGGTCCCTGGGGATTACAAGTTGAATGCAGCTTTGTCCAGTATTGTGGTTTGCAACCTACATATTCTTGCACACTCATGTCATTTTGGCATGGAAACTGCAGACACTTGCTGATGGGTCTGTGTATATGGTCCAGCACCTTGGTGCTGTTGTGGCTGTGGGTCCCATACCTGTACAATTACCATGACAGGATGGCCATATCATGCTGTGGCCATACCTCACAGGTATTCTGACTCATTAAGGTTATCCAGAGGCAGGGCTCATTATTCTGTTCATTAACCCTTCAGAATTTGGTTTGCAAGTAGGTTTGTGGCCACCCATCCCGCTGTTTGCAGCCATGATAAGTATGTGCACACATCAGGGTTTCACCTTTTACACACTCCATGGTGGCGATGCTACCCCCCCCCCCCCGTTAATCTGTCCTCTTCCTAGCATTATGCACATGATATGTGATAGGTATGCCTATACTTGCCACTCCATCCCAGCAGTATGTACAGGTTGATCCACAGTTCATGCATTGGAACATGATAGACATACTATTGGGATTTGTCAACATGTCCTTGCATCTATGTTCTGTGGACTGTGTTTTGTCATTATGTGGGAGTCCATGGGGTAACATACAGTGGTGGTACAGGCATGACACAGACCTGTGACAGAGGAGAGTGGGGCATTGGGTACTGATGCAGGCTATCTGTAGCAGGTCAGTGCATTCTGTCAGTTGTTCAGACACAGGCTGCAAGTCAATGTATTCCCCTGGGGTGACAAGATAGGTGAGCAAGGTGGTGATGGCAATTGTTTCTGTCCTTATCAATCCATTGGTGTGGATGCTGGCAGGGTGCATCTTACAGCTATGGACACACCAGCATGGGACACCTCTTCAGCATGCTGCATTCTGTGAGTATTCACATAGTAATGTGGGGATCATATTGCACTCATTCCCAGAAGCAGGGAGGTGGCCTGTCTGTTACCTGAGGCTGATAATGGGCTGGATTGGCTGCATGTGTGCTAGGGTAGCTACTTGCAACTGCCTCACAGTTATACATGGCCCTTTCCCCTGCTAGTGGCTAGTGGGTGGACACCAGCAGCTTCTACATACATCATACCCCTGCCTTTTGTGGTCTGCCAGTGTTTGCCTACAGTACATCTTAGTTTCCTATACTACACAACCAACTGATGTGCTGTGAACCTGTATATACAAAAGGAGGGTGTCTCCATTTCACTGGGAAATATTAAACAGTCTCTCTCTACAGTACTTCCACCTGTGCACTGTGTGTATGTCTGGGCCAGCACTCATACCATGTCTATCTTCCAGATGGTAACAGTTATTACATCTGTACAAATCATATGGACTACTGCTGCAACATGTCTTGCTGGGATACCAGTCTGGCACTGCAGTTGTGTGGACTTGGCCCAGTCATCAGCAGTACTGACCATTGGACACTAGGACACACCATCCATGGCTATTTGCTGAACACTTGCACACAGCATACCACTCAGAACTATCTAACACACAGAGCTCTGTCTATTGTAGACATGCAACTATCCATCTTGCTGATTTAACCAGCTCAGGTACTCGGTGCTCACTGTTATTACTCCCACACATGGCTGGTAATACATTTCTACATAGACTTGGTGGGGGCAAACATCACAACCACACAACAACCTGACACTCAGATCTCTGCATATTGTACATATACAACATTCCATCGTTATAATTGGGGCAGCTCAGGTACTCTGTGCTCTGCTGCTGTGATACCCACACATAGATGCTACTGCTTTACTGCATAGGATTGGGGGGCACACCTGACAATTGTGGACATTTCTGCTATACCAAACTGATATTTCAGGTACCCTGTTGGCTTCCACACATCAACCTGTCACTCAGAGCTCTGCATATTGTACACATGAAAAAATCCATCCTTCTACTTTGGCATGCTCAGGTACTCTGTGCTCACTGTTATTACTCCAACATATGGATGCTAATACATTTCTACATAGGATTTGGGGGGGCACACGTGCCAACTGTGGACATTTGCTTTGACTGCACTGGTATTTCTGGCAGTCTTTTGGCTTCCTTTTAAATCTGTATTCTGACCTATCTTGCAGACTACAGGCATATCAGTATAATACACTTTATAGGTTTTATTGACCTACACTGCCATTTCAGACTCCTTACCCTTCAGGAATGACATCCCACTTCCTGACCCATTATACTCTTTTTAGGTCTGGAGGGGGGTTGATCTCCATTGCCATACCTTGAGGACCTTAGCACAGCCTTTCCTTGTGTTCATCTACACCTGTCCTGCTGGCTGGGTGGGACTGTTGTTGGGCATGTGAACCTCCATGACATGCATGTGTGTGCCCTATGGGCACACATTTGGGCCAGCACATGTCCTGCAGGGTTTTTTTTTCATGTTGTCTGTTACTGCCTACTTTGTTGACACCAGTATTTGTTATGGTTTCATGCTGCCTATATAACTGTCCACTATCTGCTGCCATCCCATTCAGCCACCCAACTCCCTTCCTTGCATGTTCACATCCATACCATTGATACAACTGGCAAACCATACAACTGCATTCAGTGATTGATAGGAAGGGTGACTTACCTTGCGGCTGTGCCAGTATTGAGGATGGTGCTGAAGGGCTGACTATGTCAGATGCATATAGTACACGCACTACACATGGTAAAGCACCGGTAGTGTCATTTTTGGCATCCCTTTTACTGTATGTGGGAGTCAGAGAGAGTTTCCATTCCCTGGGTACCTACTGTGTCAGTGTATGTGCTATGAGTTGCCTTTCTGCCAAAGCCAGGGCATACTGTGCACACCTCCTTCTGCCTATAGCTGCAGGGTTAGGTTGTTCCTTCTCCGAGTAACTCTGTGCCTGTGCTGACCTTGCAATGGTGGGGGGCTCTGTGGCCCTGCCCTGTGCTGTTCCTGCTGCAGCTGCTTCCGCAGGATCATGTTGTGTAGCAAGGAACATTCCATGAAAATATGGGTACATGTAGCTGGAGAGTACTGCAAGGCTCCACTGGATGTGTCCAGGCACCAGAACCATGACTTGAGCATCCCAAACACATGCTCTATTATGATTCTTGTTTGTGCGTGTGTCTCATTATGGTATTGTTGTTCAGGTGTGTGTGCATTTCTGATGGGTGTCATCAGCCATGGCTCAAGTGTGTACCCAGCATCCCCCACTAGGTGACCATAGGGGATGCTCCCATTGGCAAATCTCTGGTACAGCTGCATCAGATGCCAGATGTGGGAATCATCATAGCTTCCAGGTCAGCCAGCACACATATTCACTATAATGCCTTGGGCATCACAAACGACTTGGCAGTTGATGGAGGGGGTGCCCCTGCAGTTGATGTAGCCCCTATCTTGCTCACCAGGGGGTGCTTTGATGCATATGTGCATGCTGTCTATAGCACCCACTACACCAGGGTATTCTGCTATTTGGTGGAAGAGACGCATATTGCTGTTCAACACCTCACGGGTGTTGAGAAAATATACGTGCTCACTGGCATGTGCTGACATGGCATCCAGGAACTGGTGGAATACTCTGGATACTGATGCCTGTGAGATCCCCATGATATCCCCAGTTGTGCTTTGGGAGGTACCTGTGCCTAGTATACCTAGGCGTACACATACCTTGGTATCCACTGGGATGGGTTCCCCTCGGTCAGTTTGGTGTGTCAGGTGTGGCTGGCACAGCTCAACAATTTGCTGTAGGAGGTCTCTGTCCACCCTATAGCGCTCCACTATCTCCAGCTCATGTAGCCCCTGGTAAGTTACCCTGGGTCTGTACACTTTTCTCTGTCTCCTCACTGTGGGTTGTTTGGCAGCATTCACATCCTCACCACCCTCAGCCTCTTGCACATGTTGTTCTATGTTGCCTGCTGCAACCCTTCTCATTTTGTAGGTTTGTTTGTTAAAGTTTCCCTAGTTGTATACACCAGTGGTGTAGAGTGTGGGAAAAAAACAGAGGGGAAGGTGTTTGCTTAGTTTATAGTGGTGTGCTGGGCTGGGCTGGTCTGCTGCCTGTGTAATTGGCTTATGCTGATACATTTCACCTGCCAGCTATGCTAGTTCTTGAATACTTTCCTACTGCTGTTTTCCCTTTCCATTGCCTCCCTGTTTAAGCCTGTGTGTGCACCACGCAGAGTGGTCATACGTGCACACTGCTGCTATTTCCTGGTTTAACTTCTTTTTTCTTCCTGTAAAACCCAGTGTGTGGTGCGCACACCCGCTTACACTTTGTAAAGACTGCTAGGCAGGTTTAGACACACTCCCTAGATTAGCTGTGCTAAGCTAGAGCAAACCCAAGCCAAAGGGCTCCAGTCCACTTACAGTATGCCTGACATACCCACCTATGATGTCACCTACCTCCTAGTCTTGCACCCAGCTATTCATACTCTTACACTGTTGGGACCTGCCTCACATGCTGGGGAAAACTGGGATTCACTATCCTTCTCCTCATTTGCATAAGATTGCCTGCTAATGCATAGTTACATGTGTCACACTGACCATCCCCCCTTAGCAACCACTACTCACTGGCCAGGTTGTCTTCTGCCTGCCATTAATGTGCATGGCAGAATACTGATTTTAGTTAGAATGCTTATTTTAGGTGTATTGTCTTATTTTCCCCCAATCCCATTTGTGCACTGCTGCCCTATGCTTACACAGTCGATAATGGCAAAAATAAAAGTTGTTTTTTTTATTTTTTGTATTGTTTGCAATGCCAATGGCCTTATACTTGGCCATTGGCATGCTTACTCAATAATATGCAGCCTTTATTTGGGGCTGTCATGTCTCCGTTTTGTAATTTGCAGAAATGTAGTCAGTTACTAACCGAGTACATTTCTACAGATTACCGTAGTCCTGCATGGCCTGATTACAGCTTCCTGGATAGCAGATTTACCTCACTTGCATGGTTTTCACCTGCAAATGGGGTAATTTGCATACAGGGGCTGGGAACATGCAGGACTAGTGCAAGAGTGCTCGTGGACGTCAAACAAGCATGTACGTGGATCGCTCGGCCGCCATATTGCCAACATTACCTCTTACACTAATCATGCACACTGTGCAGGGCTTGCTGAATTCAGGGACTAGTGTCTTCTAGTATAATAACTTCACTGTCCAGCATTTTATACCACTCCAGATTTTCTATCCTTCTTTCCAGCTTTTTGAAAATATTGACATTTAATGAGAAAACATTACCCATACATCTACTTTAAATAATATGTAGTCATCCATTTCCTTTCTGTTTTCTTTTTTCAAGTCTTCCATAATCTTCCTTTTCCTCTATCTCACACTTTCACCAATTGAATTTCTCTTTTGTTTGGCTATATTCCATTTAACATCATCATTCTCACTTTTATTTGAGTCTTCTTTTTCAATATTATCTATGTTTAAAACTTCTTTCACTTTATCTTTTTGTATCATTTGGACTCCATCAGTAATATTATTGTCTTTTTTCCCATTTTCTAGTTCTAATTCCTTTTCTCTTACTTTATTCTTTTTACCTTGTTTTTCCTATTTCCTCTGTTATGGCTGACACTGCTTCATTTTATTTTTCTTCAACCCCCGAATATCCCACTTTTTGTCATGTATAACATTTAGGTTCACAATGTTTTGCATCATGTGCTATACCCCCACATGAAAATCATCATCTTTTTTTACATGTTTTAATGAAATTATCTGTTTTTTCCACACAAAAGACACATTTCTGGCTGCCCCACCCCATATCTAGCCAGGTGTCTATCACCTTTGATATTAATAACACTTGGAATATGTACAATACTATTGTTTTCAGTTTCAATATCACATTGTAGTCCCATGCCCAGTCCATTAACCTCTATTGCCATACACTTTTGATAAATTCAATAGATTACTTAAATATAATAAATGCTTTTTACCATCTATTTTTCCACTTCAGTTCTGAACTGAATATTATTTGTTTTCTTTGTTTCCCTGAAAGAGGGATTAAGTACATATACGTTCCATGGTGCAGTTTTTTTTCAAATTCTTCTATAAATCATTCCGTTATCTGCACAGTCTGAAAAATAATGTCAGCAAACGTTTCTTTATTAATATTTATAAATGCTCTTACCTCATTAGTTTTAACCCTGAGTGTCTTAATAACGTTGTCCCATACCTTATATCTGTCCATTTGTGTATCTTCCTTCTGTTTGATCTGCACTTTAAACAATCTCTTTTTCTTCAAACTTACTTCTTTCTCTTCTTTCTTATCATGTGTCCCTTCTTTAACTATTTCTACATAAGATTTTCTCTAAGCCTTCATACCTTCACTCTGCTGCACTTCCTTGTTCTGTATCCTGTCCATCGTCACTCCCCATGACATGTCCTTACCATCTTCCAGCTCACTTTCCTTGACCGTGCCTAGCAATATATCATCCCACAGCCATCCCGACTGGAGGGTTGTAACAACACAACCTTGTGTTGTAACTTTGGATTTAAACAGGTTCTGCTGAAACAACTCTTCTCTATCTACCTCATCTGCATCCACCACATTAAGACTGCTTTGAAAAGGCTTGACTGCTTCCCCCCATTTCCTACACACTGGGTTCTTCTCTCAGCCTCTCCTTCAACTCTAATTTCTTCTGCAATAGCTGTAACATATCCGCTCTTTGAATAACAGCACCATAATCGCCATCCACCTTGCCATTTTCTTCTCTGACTTCCATTTTTGCTTAGAGTACCTTCCTGCTTCTCTGAGCTGCCTTCACACACCACACACAAACATGTCCCCATACGGAAAAGAGCAGGGGAAATTACCTAATGCCCAGGCCAAATTTACCCTAGCAGTAGAAATAACACCTCAGCTCTTACCAGAATTGAGTCCTAGTGGGACTAACCTGGAAATGGAAGTAAAAGTGTCTTTGAAAGGACAGGAAGAGGAAATTGAACCAACTTGGAAAAATATATAATGATTTGGATAGTGAAAAAACTCAAAAAGCGCTGGGTGGAGTCAAGATGGCACAGGATTAACAGTTATTTTTAGAGCTCTAAAGTTTTTATAATTACAGACAGGAAAAATTATTAAATTCATATATTATTTGGTCTCAACATCTTTCCAAATACCTTCTTCCTCATAATGTAAAATTTGGTATTTATCTAAAGAAAATCTCCTGTCAAATTATTCAAGGGAAGATTATACTCATAACCTGAAGGATGAGCAACTCAAAGAAAAATCATACAGATTCAGCTATAAAGAAAGAATTACATCTGCACTTCAAGACTTAACAACTAAAATAGATGGCTTTCAAGAAAATTTTCAAGAAGTCAAAAAAAAAATAGTCTAAAACAAATTAATATTTTTAAAGAACTATTTAAACAACTTCAAACAAAAGTTTCAGATATTGAAAATGCATTATCAGACAATGATACTATACTTAAAGGGAATGAATCTCAAATGTCAAATAAAAAAAAAAATCAGAAGTCCTGGCTGCTAGACAAATTAGATGACTTGGAGAACAGAGAGAGAGAAACAACAACGTAAGAGTCTTTGGTCTGCCAGAAAAAACAGAGGGAGATAATATGGTGTATTTTCAAACAACATGGATTCCTAAGGTACTTAATCTACAAAAAAGTTTTTTCTTTTAGACTAGAAAGAGCACATGGATTGACTGGTAAATAATCTACTATTACTACTACATCTAAGCCAGCATCTATTATAGTCAAATGTTTGTCCTGTTTGGACAAAGAACTGGTGTTAAAATCTGCTTGGACAAAAGCTCTGATAAAATTTGATCACTCAGTTATCAGATTTGATAATGATTATTCATCCAAGACTATGGAAGTTAGGAAGAAAACATGGCCATTAATAAAACATCTTGGAACAATATCAAAATTCTACTTAGCTTTCCTGCAAAAATAAAACTTCAACTCTCTTTTGGCAGTAGGATTTTTTTCTACCATGAAAGAAGCTCTCTCTTTTATCAAAAACAATAACATAATTTCTTTCACATATGACATGGATTGGTTTCCTTCCACTTCTAAAAGATTTCCAGAGAAAGACATTTGGTCAGATGCAAAGAAGAAGAAGCAAAAATAGAATTTTCTAAAGGCACATTATCTAAAAAAATAACATGATACTAACTTCATAATATGACTATCGGGTCCCCTACACATGGTCGAAATTTCACAAAGCCGAAGAGCATATGGCCAAGACCATATGATCGACTTTTGAAATATCGACCATGCGGAAGAGGCATCTCTGTACAGTGCAGAATGGGAAGATTTCCATCTTCTGCACTGTAGTACGATCTCGAAGTTGGTATATTTAAATTTCAGGGGTGTGCAGGTGGGTTGCCCCCCTGCTAGCAATGTGAAGGTTAGTGTTTGTTTTTTTTTTAACATGATCAAAATTTGAAAAGTCAATCATATGGTCTCAACCATATGGGATTCAGCTTTGTGAGATTTCAGTCATGTATAGTAGTCCCGTCTTATCACATCTTTCCACATCTTATTGGGGTTTTTTTCACCTGTTATCTCCTCAGCATCATATCAGGTAAAACATATAAGTTTTTTTTTTTTGGTTATTTTCCTGATTTCATAGAAACATTTTACATATGAAATGTTTCCTTTGTGTACAAAGTTCAGCTTCCTTCTTTCCTTGTCTAATTGCTTTACAGCTTAGTAGAATAATGCATGGTATATCTTTTACCTGCTTAGTTTAAGAAATTAATTTATATTAATAGATTATAATGTTTTTCCTTTTGTTGTTTTACTTTTTTTATAAATGACTAATATTCTAAATCTTGCTTTCATTAATACTTATTTACTCAATTGTTTAAAATATTAGCCGTAATAGGTTTTTACTTTACTTGTTTAATAAGGATGATGCATAACAGGAAGTAGAATGGTTTTAATTTAGTTAGTCTACCGCTTCTTTCTATTTCCTCAGTGTTCCTTGTTTAAAAATAGATTGAATGTATATCATATTACTATATTGGGTTGCACTAAAGCATTTGTTGTGCTTAAAATATGCGAATGTCATGTTTAATATGAATGTAATATGAATGCGTTGACTTGGACTCGTTATGTGTTATGTTGACTTCGTGTTATGTCACGTGGGTAAGTTGGAAGGGAGGGTACTGTTAAGATGACTGAGGTTTGCGTTCTCTCTTTTTAAATTTGTTTAAAGTTTCAGTTTCTTCAGTTTTAGTGAAATATAATATTTCTATGATTAGAATGGGAGTTATATGTTGAGAGATTCTATTAGTTTGCTTAGAAAAGTTTACTGCTTTGGCTTTGTGAGGAAATGTTATTGTATGATTCGTACTTGCCTTTTTGAAAATCCTAGCAGTTGTGAGCTTCTTTTTCTGGGCTTGTGATAACTTTCCCCACACTGTGTGTATCTTTTCCAAATATAAATTGCTATAAAATGTCAGGAATGTATAAAAAATACTAGTTGTAAGTTTTTCTGTGGTGAAGTATTTATTGAAACCAATAAGAAAAATAAGTTGAAGCAGATATTCATTTAATGAAATATGGGAACACATTCAGCACAGATAACGTTAAGAATACAAAAATGAACCAACAAGTTGAAAAGTATAATGCTAGGTCAGACAGTTAAGTGCTAAGATAACAGATATTCATCTGTAAAGAATACTGTTTGACTTATATTCTGACATGATAATGCAATGTAAAGAATGTGTGTACAATGATGGAAGGACCCTCCAGAGACAGGCAAATTGCTGAAAGGTATAAGATCATGCATATTATCTCAGCACTAGAATCTGCATGAAAAACATCATCTGCATCATAATATAATATAATATACAGCATATATGACTTTCTAATCAGAGAAATAAAGTAACTGCCCATTGTAGCCAGTCTGTCAGATGCCTGCTGTGCTACTACACCTTTAAGACACAGATATCTGAATAATCCCTACATCAATGTGAAATGGAAGAACAGCTTGTAGGGATCAGGAATCTCAGACACACAATTAAAAAAAACTGTCTTGGAGGGATGTTTCCCTGGTTTTTGGATTATGTGGGCCAATTTTTTATTTTATTTATTAAAGTGTTACTTCTTTTGTCCTCTTGATTATAGCTGGTTTATAATCCCTTCACCTAAAGAGGATGATATTTTGATAAAACATACATAAGTGATCACTAGACTGATGACCTCAGGGGGCTTTTGTTAATCTAGCTACATTTCCCAAGGTGAGAACCAAACCCTATACCTTTTGTCTATAAGATGAACATCTTATCATTCACACCAATCCTTTTACTTTATATTTTCTTCACACAAAAGCACTGATCAACACCATATCATTCCTTCTGGTTGAACAGCATTATTACTCATTTACACATGCAAAAAGTAAATGTGAACAAAGAAACTACAGTTATATAAATCAAAATACAGAGATTACATACATCAAGTTTAACAATTAAAGAGATCTAGCTATGTGACAGCTATCTCACTAGAGTTCATTCATCTGAGAATAATAAGCCAAACAGGCTCCATGCAAAATATTTTGGACCTTTTTAGAGGCTTGGCAACCTTGAAGATGCTACTGTATAAAACCTAATAAATTAAACATACAATATGAAAGACTGAAGCAGTCTTCTGCTATCAAATCCTTCCCATAATACTCACACTCACACATACACACACGCACACACTCTCACACACACATGCGTGCGAGTGTGCACATGCACACATACACATGCATAAACTCGTTAATGCAAAAAAACACACACTACCCCAGCCAAAATATCTCACTTTACCAATGGCAGATTTTACAATAAATATCTACTGCAAGCAAGATTATTAAAATGATTTACAATACACATCTCCAACACGGGACACTAAGAAATATTTGTATATAAGGAACAATAATATAAGCTTTCTTCAGTTAAGAGGAAACTTGCACATCTGAACAAATATATGCAACATCTTACCCATTTAATATTTATAGAATAATCTCCAAACATAAATTGAGTCTTACAATTCTGCTTCTTTTCATCCTTCTTATTCTCCTTTTACAATTAAGTTACAGTCAGACAAGGTGAGATGAACATACCATAAACACAGTCACATTTCTGCACCCCTTCACAGTACTCATGAGGTTAGATGCTCTCACAATAATGTTTGTAGAACATCTTCCACCCTTGAAGCAGTCATGTAATCTCACCTCGTTCAATGACTTAGCTAGAAAAATACCTATAATCATATAATATAGCTTTACAAAATGGAATCTAAAGCTGAGTTCATCATTTTCAGCAGATAAATAATATAAAATATTTACTGTGTAGCTTCATTACACGTCTACAATATATATTTACTCATTATTTAAATGTATGTTTTGAATGATTACAATAGAAAGACAGAAACATAGCTTGTTAACATGTAGAACAAACGTTATCTTGTAAGAGGTTTTAGCTCTAATCAGTATAATCAATTAGTATATGTTTTCAAAATGGTACATTCAATGCCTCTAGTGCATCTCATTTTCTGGTTGGCCAGATTTAAAATATTGTTAAATAAATGTCTTATCTTTATATTAATACACAAGCAGGAATAAATGGATACTTTTTCACTAAAGAAATGTCTATTTAAATAAGATTTTTTTCTCTGGGAGTAAGCAACCAATGAGTTGACATACCTAAATGCATATCACGATAGGTACTATTACATTTACTGATGTAAAATTAGTACCTTATTCAGAACACACATTGTAAAATCTGGTCATTGGGATTATGATGATGTAATTATTACAGAAAGATGATTTTTTTTTTTTTTTTGGCAGAGTTCAACTCTTTAATAACATACTTCCAGTTTATGACTACATCTAAATTCCAGTCTATTTATATGCCATACTAACCTGTTATAAGCACATTATGATTGAATATAATATGTTATTAACCTGTGCAGCCTTTGAGGTAACTATACAACATAGTATTAAAGACAAAGAGAAAATCAGTTTATGGTATGAGGAAATAAGAAAACTGGAGTTAACTGAAGGCTGCAATGTAGATGCACCCAGAAGCTTGCTCTGTGATATGCTTATACTCAAACTGCTATGCAGTTAAGGATAGTAATTGTAATAAACTTTTTACAAAACTGCATCCTAATGCTGTAGCTACTATACGTGTTGAAAGTTCAGATTACAAATACAAGTGATATTGTAACCTTTTTCAACAGTTAACACATAATAGCATCTTGAGAAAGATAACCACAATAAAGACCCTGTAATAATGACTCATAAGTATCTTATTTTTGCTCGTAACTTTTTGGAGTGAGTTAGCCCCCTCCCTTCAAAATGAAGAAAGTTAAGACTTTGATGCTTACTTGTTAAGCTGAGTCCAGCAATGATTCAGATCAAGTGAATGTTTTTCAAAAAGCATTCAAGTGACTATTGTTTACAAAGCTATTTATCTTTTATATCTTCACCCTATTAAGAAAATATGCAGTATGATGACATAGAATGGAATATTGTGCTGATACTAGATAAACAGAGTGTTAAAATTGTCTCGACATAAACTCTATAAAATCTTCATCTATGGTTACCTCAGTGACTTCTGATGGTGTTTGTATATTTGTTGAATATAGATTTTAAAGTATTGTATCTAGAGGAGTACGAGCTCCAACTAGCCAATTAATTTTTTCTTTACATTTTTGAAAATATTTAGTTTGACACTGTTACAATAACTAAGATATTTCTTTCATGACTGGTTATTCTGTTTAGTGTAAGGTCAAAAATCTAATGTAAGTGTACTCAAATGCATTTTAAGAAATTCTAAGAAAAATGCAGCTTATATAATCAAGCACATCTAAAACTATCTGAGATAAAAATCACAATAAATTAGGCTTAGAGTTGAGATTATACCTCTAAAAATAGTACTAAATGGTAATGAAAGTCAGAAACTGGAGCTTTTTATATATTTTTGTATAGGTCTCATATGCTCAAAAATTTATATTTGAAGAATAATATATAGTTTTTAAGAAAAGAAATAATTATTTTATTTTATTTTACATTTGTTAACCGGGGGTGTCTGACTGAGCTGAAAAGGCCCTTTTTCAGCAGAGGCCCAGGAAGAAAAGCTCCACAAATAAAAAATGACAGATACATTTAGTTATTTAGACATGATCAGTATAAACACAAATTACAAAAGACATGTTTTTACAGTGGTATGCGGCACATCAACAGTTACAGTGGAGAGAACAAACAACAAAATATTAATTTAAAAATAAAGGTAATTAATAGATTTGTAGTGTACAGCTGAAATTTGGAACATAGGTAGAATACATACATAGTACACAGGTACAGTACATACATTGTAGATTAGCCAGTATTTGTGAGTAAGATTGAAAACTATTATCAAGTACTCAAGATTTAGTATGTGTACCTTATCTGCTTTCACTAGCCTGGGGAGCAATCATGGCACTGCCAACTTTGCTTGAGATGTTGCCTGATGAGGCCTTTAAAGGAGGCTTTGGATGATGTGTTTTGAATGCTAGTGGGGACAGAGTTCCATTTTTTAGCCACTGTACTACTATATAGCGCATCTCCAAAGCTATTGTAGCTGTTGGTGACTTCTAGTAGTAGTTTGCTTGATGATCTAAGAGGCCTTTTGGCTGAGTGATGTTGTACTAGGTTTTTGAGGGCAGGACACTTATTGGGGAGGTAATAGATAGAATGACAGAGGCAGAGTTGATTGTAGGTTAGAAGGTTGGGCAGTTCAAGCCAGTGGAGCTGTCTCAAAGCAGTACAGTGATGAGTTCTATATGAGCAATTTGCAGCAAAGCGGGCAATTCTGTTATAGCAGGCTTCCATTTTGCTTAGTTCAGTTTTGTTGAGATTAGTCAGAATGGGAGATACATAGAGTAGGGTGGATAGAAGTTGGGAGCCAGCAATGGCTGATCTTGTGTTGGTAAGAAATTGTTTGATATGGTAGAGTGATCCCAGTTTGGCATGTACTTTTTTAATAGTTAAGTTTAGATGGCTATCAAATTTTAGGTGGGAGTCTATGGTTATATCCAGTAGCTTAGCCTGTGCCACTGGAGCGATTGGAGTAGCATTTGTGGAGTAGATAGTGAATTGACTGTTAGTATTTTTGTTAGAACTGGTTATAATCATAAGCTGAGTTTTCTTTGGATTGAGGATAAGTTGGGCTTTGGTAAGGTAGTTTTCAACGTCAGAGAATGCTAGTTGAGTTGTTTGCAGGAGGGTGGGAATTTTTTGTGCAGCACAGATTAAGGTAGTGTCATCTGCATACTGAATGATAGATGCATGATGTGTGGAGGTATGGAGGTAATTTGTGAAGACTGTGAATAGTAGTGGTCTTAAGATAGAACCATGTGGGACTCCTATAGTTATGGGCAACTGAGGAGAGAGATAATTTTCCCATTTCACAACTTGGTACCTGTCAGTTAAGTAGCTTTGGAACCAGGTAAGAGTGGAATTTGATAGGTGATATTGGTTTAGTTTGTTTAGCAGGAACTGGTGTGAGACTGTGTCAAATGCTTTGGACATATCCAAAAAAAGAGTTGACACCTGTAGGCCTTCATTTTTGAGATGGTTTACTATGTCTTTGTAGCAGAGGAGGGCTGTAGTGGTACTATGGGCAGGTCTGAAACCATGCTGAGTAGGTGACAGGATGTTGCTGTCTAGGAGATAGTTTAGCATCTGGGTATGGATGCATTTTTCTAGGATTTTAGCCAGGGAGGAGAGTAAAGCAATGGGTCTGTAGTTACTAAGTTCAGTGGAAGTCCTGCCTTTATGTATGGGTGTAACATAGGATATTTTCCAGAGTTTGGGCACATAGTTTTCAACAATTGATCTGTTTATGAGAGTGGAGACTGGGATAGCAATAGCATCTGCTGTGAGTTTCAAGAAATAGCTGGGGAGTAGATTGGCTATTGTTGATGAGGTTTTTAGTTTGGAGAGCATGCTTTTGATTGAAGTGGTGGAAACTGTTTTGAGGGTAAAGCTTGTATTAGTGTTATTTGTGTTAGGGGGAATAGTGAGGTTGGAACTGTCCTGTGATACTAAGGATAAAATTGAGTTCACAAAGTGGGAGTTGAATTGTGTTTCGATGTGAACTTTAGTGTCAGGGGTGGTTGGTTTAGGGGTAGCCTTTTGGGTGGATTTTAGTAGCTGGTTTACAATTTTCCAAAATTTTTGGGGGTTGTGTTGGTATTTAGTTTGTAATGTTGTGTAGTAGGGTTTTTTTTGTCCAGCCTAATGCATTTTTTTGCACAGTTGCGCAGTTCTTGGTACTTAGTTAGGCTTTGTGTTTCTTTGTATTTTTGATAGTAAAGCCAGGCAGTGTCTCTGGACTTGAGGATTTGTTTGGTTTATTTACTGAGCCAGGGGGTTGTAGAGGTTCTAACCTTGATTTTGTGCAATGGAGCGACTGTGTCTAGGTGTTGTAGAAATGTTTTATTGAAATATTCTACAGCCTGGTCAAGTGTGAGGGTTTTTAGGGGGGGGATCCAGTCATAGTTACAGAGTAAAGTGTTGAGGACCTCAAGAGAGAATTTTTTTGTGTTTCTAGTGGATATATAGTTAGTGGTTTTGCATATGCTTGTTCTACTACGTATAAAGTATATTATGTTGTGGTCACTTAAGGTGTCTGGGAGACTGCCTGTGTGAGGGTACAAGGTGGGGCTGTTAGGACCCAGTCAAGGATGGATTCCTGTTTAGTTTTTTTATCACATCTAATTGGAATTTGGACTAGCTGCTGGTAGCTATGGAGATTTATTAGATTACTTGGTGGTTCTGATATACAGGTGAACCAATCTAGGTTGAAGTCCCCAAGAATAAGGGTTTCTTGTGAATATGTGGAAGAACACCAGGATAAGAAGTCTTCAAGGCTAGCAGGTGTATTACCAGGTGGAATATAGATCAAACTGTGTTGATGACCTTTTGAGGGTGAAGTTGAAATTGTGAGATAAGTATGTCCCAATTATTGGGGGAGGGGTAGGAGTTAGGTAATTGATGGACAGTTAAGTTGGACTTGTACAGTAAGGCAGTTCCACCCTTTTACAAAGTGGTCTGTCTTGTCTAATGATATTGTAGCTGGTAGGGAGAACTTCTGAGTTAGCTGTGTTTTTATTTAGCCAGGTTTCTGTTAAAGCAACTATGTCTGGGGAGTAGTGTGCTATTGTGGCCGGGAGTTCAGGTATTTTATTTTTTATACATCTAATATTAATATTTAGCATTAAAAGATGGTTGGTTTTGCTGCTGTTGTTGATTTGCCCAGAGATGAAGAAAGTGGGGGTGTTATGTTCTGACATTTGTGTTGGAGCAGTTTGTGTTGGACAGGATGGATTTGGGCCTGGGATGGGGTGGATATCCCCACTTATGGTGAGCCTGGTGTTAAAATGGTGATACAGATGTTGGAGTTTGGTGAGGAGTGTGAGAAAGTATTGTGTTTTTTTGGAGTAGGAATGAGAGCATATGTGTTTAGTTCTGAATTGGTCCATTATGTATCTCTTGAACAATTGTGGGCAGATATTATTATAATGTGTGATGTCTGTATATGAGAGTGCCTAATGTAGTGTTGTGCTACTAAGTTTAGGGATATTGTAGAATGATAACTCGTGGTGTTGTAAAGAATTATAAGAAGACAGACTATACTTAGTTGTGTGATAGTCATGGTTATAAAGTTTAAGTTGGTTCTAGGTGGGGGGTCTGAATAGGAATTATAGGGTTGCACTATATGTGGATGGGGAAGTAGTGTGGGTGATGTAAAAAATGCCTAGTGGGGATGAAAGTAACTGGGAGTATTTTGTGTGGAGCAAGTTGGTGTGGTATAATGTGATATGACTTGAGGAGCTGCGATTTGTGGAGGTGATGTGAGGGTGAGCTGTGGGTATGGCTGTGATTACTATAAATGTAGAGGTAGTGGTGGCGGGAGGGAATAGGGGGCAGGGAAGGGGAGCGGAGAGAGCCCGAGCGTTAGTGAGGGCGAATGGAGCAGGGGAGAGCCCACCAAGACAAGAGAAAAAAATAAATATTACTTTACAAATCGGAACACTTTAAACAAATTCCTGAGGTCTAATGGCTTACCAGCAAGCAGAATGTAATTGCTGAAGAGCACTTGTGTCCTGGTGGGAGACTAGAAATTTAAAGATGGCTCCATGCTCAGCAGGATTCTAATATAGACTTAGTATTGGGGGAGGGAGATAGCACAAGGGATGTAGACCAGGTGGAATGCAAAGAAACCAGAGGCAATCAGTGGAAATCAGTGAAGACCTCAGAAGGGTAATTAATAATTCAAACTACCTGTAAAGTGAAGGAGAGAAGATACACCAATGTTTATTAAGGTTGTGAGTGTGTCTTCACATTGACTTTCTGATTAGTAACCAGTTTGTGCACAGATTAGAGTAGGGAGATACATTAGCAATGAAGGGAAATGTATAGAGATGCAAATAAACAGGTGGGCCTCCAAGTGATACAAACTAAGGCAGAAAGCACTGAGAGGGCTGCTTGATGGTTAATTTAGTCACAGGGATCTGAATTAAATGTATACTGTCTATTAGACAGTTAGGATTGCTGTACTAGTTGGGGGGAGGACACAAGGCTACAACAGTCAGTTTTATTAGCAAGCTGAGAAACTACTAAGAAATACTGCTAATTTAATAGCTTTACTCTCATAAAACATACAAGTAGAATGCCTGGGTGGACTGACCCTGCTCTTGAGGCTCAAAATGTATATCCTTGTTTAGTTTGTAGTAGTGATTCCTTCTTATACTGTATGGGTGGACTGGTAGCCGCAGACTGCAGATTTGCTTGAGTGTGCTCTGAAGAGAGAGAGAGAGAAAAAGAGAGGATGAAGCTAGTAGAAGGAGACAAAGTTAGGTCAAAGGAAGTAATGAGGAGATAGAAGGATGTAAAAGATACAAATCTGAGGATAGTGTGAATAAGCAGGATAATAGATGCTACTGTTACAGTTTGAGAGTGCTTCAAAAGTTACCACATCACAGTGCCATAACTTAGTTTGGAAACAGGTTAATAAATCATGCACAATACATTTATCAGCCAATTATCCTGTGCATACAAGGAAAAATGAAAATGAACACTTAACAGCACAGCTGAATCAGTAGCAGAGACAACTGTAGTGTTAAATCAGTAAATACTGTTTCTAAGTCCAACACTAAGTCAATTAGATTTAATTACAGTTATAACAGCAGTTTTAGTACATCATAGTAGCATAGCGAAAACATAGTTGCAGTGGTAGTGTCAGTAAAAACACAATTCCTGATTGACAGAATCAACCAGTTAAATAAACAAATAAGCAGATCAGTAATCAGGAATCAGAAAAATGAGTACTAGTTGCATAGATCCAAATACAGCAAAAAGTACTACTTTACAAATCTGAACACTTTAAGCAAATTCCTGAGGTCTAATGGCTTACCAGAAAGCAGAATATAATTGCTGAAGAGCACTTGTGTCCTGGAGGGAGACTAGAAATTTAGAGATGGCTCCATACTCGGCAGAATTCTAATATAGACTTAGTATTAGGGGAGGGAGTTAGCACAAAGGATGTAGACCAGGTGGAATGAAAAGAAACCAGAGAGGCAATCAGTGGAAATCAGTGAAGGCCTCAGATGGGTAAGTAATAATTCAAACTACCTATAAAGTGAAGGAGAGAAGAGACAGCAAAGTTTATTAAGGTTGGGAGTGTGTCTTCACATTGACTTGCTGATTAGTAACCAGTTTGTGCACAGATTAGAGTAGGGAGATACATTAGCAATGAAGGGGAATGTATAGAGATGCAAATAAACAGGTGGGCCTCCAAGTGATACAAACTAAGGCAGAAAGCACTGTGAGGGCTGCTTGATGGCTAATTTAGTCACAGGGATATGAATTAAATGTATACTGTCTATTGGACAGTTAGGATTACTGTACTAGTTGGGGGGGGGGAACACAAGGCTACAAAAGTCAGTTTTATTAGCAAGCTGAGAAACTCCTAAGGAATACTGCTAATTTAATAGCTTCACTCTCATAAAACATACAAGTAGAATGCCTGGGTGGACTGACCCTGCTCTTGAGGCTCAAAATGTATATCCTTGTTTAGTTTGCAGTAGTGATTCCTTCTTATACTTTATGGGTGGAGTGGTAGCCGCAGACTGCAGATTTGCTTGAGTGTGCTTAGCAAGCAGAATGTAATTGCTGAAGAGCACTTGTATCCTGGTGGGAGACTAGAAATTTAAAACAATTAGAAGAAGGAGAAAGAAAAGGAAGGAAATTGAGGGGAAAAGAAAAAAGAAAAAAATAATTAAATTGCCTATGTTGTGATATGTATGCAACTGGCTGAAATATGTATAGGAATTGCTCATTTATTATTTATTATATTAATTAAATTTTTTTAATTATTATTAATTTCTCATCTTTTCTTTTAGGATTAATTTATATTCAAATTCCCATTAAAATGTAATGGAATTAAAATGTATCTATTACAGCAGAGCTCTATCAATAAGGTACTGAGAACTTCCTTTCCTGTAATCTATGTGCAGGAAGAGAGTTATTCTTGAGAAACAGTTTTCTCAGAGGAGGGCTGGGAATAATAGCTATTCCATGGGTAGTTTTTATGAAATAGAATGTTATTTTAGTACTCTTTTTGCTTTCATTCTATTGCTTGATACCTTCATTCATTTAAAAATGTTAATTACAAGATTGCATTTAATTTTACTAAATCACATTTTCTTATTCTTAAAATATGGAACTAAATCTGTTATCATTAAATGTTAATGGTCTAAATAATCCTAAAAAAGGGAAAATTTAAAAAATATTTAGAACTTAGTAAACCACATGTCTTATTCCTTCAGGATACTCATTTTTCTCATGAAACTGTCACTCACTTCTGGAATTTAAAAAAAAAAAATATATATATATATAACCATAACTCATTCCTCCTTTAATTTTAAAACAAAGAGGAGTAGAACTATTGTGGAAAAAAAAGAGATCCAAATGCCTCAAATTCTATTTAAACATGAAGATAAACAAGGCTTACTTTCATTGATTATTATAAAATATTGTGATAGGATATGGACTTAGGTAAATTTATATTGGTTCCTGGAATGAGAACTAAAATAGCTAAAAAAGCTTGATTTTATAATAAACAATTGTAAGGGTAATTTAATATTAGGTAGTGACTTTAACTGTATATTAGATGGTAATGAATCCAACTCAGCTAGAACATTCAAATTACTTCCTATTACTTCCTATTGCAAAATTGCTCAAAGAATGGAAAGACACTTTCAATATTAAAGACACATTTAACTTTGAAGATAAACATTCTTTAAATTTTACACATTACTCTTTTAATTGTTGTATACAATTGGGAATTGATAAGTTATTAGTTTCTCAAAATATTACCTCAAAAAAAATAATTTCAATATAATACCTTACCCTTTCTCAGCTCATAAAGCTTTAATATTAAAAATAGGAATACATTTTAAGTCTATATTTTACTAATAGAATTCCATCATATATCACTTAAATATAAGAATATAAAACATGGTTATTAGAAGAGATAACCTTCTGTTATTCAATGAAACTCATGATTTAAACACAATAATGATATGGGATGCAATCAAAACATATATTTATGGTAACATGATCTCCTGGTACAAATATAAATTAAAAGAATGGAATAAAGAATTAATAGATATGCAATTAAAACTAAAAAGAAAATATAAAAAGGATGACAAATCTGGGCAAAACAAAGTTGAGATAAGAACTGTAAATAATACTTTACAAATAATACTTTACTTATAAAGATATCTTTTTCACAGAAGATAACTTATTAAAACCTATATATTTGCAAGAAATTATTTTAAAAGGTTATTAAATCTAATAAATCTCCTGGAAATGATAGAATAATACCTAAATTATATAAATTATTTCCCCAAAAGATTATAATTGCTTTACATAATGTTTTTAAGTGTGAGATATAGATCAAATTTCTGCTTCATGGAAATGCTCACTAATCACTCCAATTTTGAAAGAGGCTACATATCCTCAAGAATGTTCTTCTTACAGATCTATTTCTCTACTTAATGTAGATTATAAATTATTCCTTTCAATTGTAGCCAATCAAATGAAATAAATTTTACCAACAATAATTAGTTTAGATCAATGGGGAGTTATCCACAAAAGACAAACTTCTGATAACATTAAAAGATAAATAACACTAATAGATGTAATGAATAATAGGAAAACAGAATCTTTGTTCAGTGGCTGATATTGAAAAAGCATGTGATTCTTTGAATTGGAACTATTTATTTAAAGTACTACAATGTTTTGATTTTTCCTCCAGTTGTATTAAGTTACTAATGGTCATCTATAATAACAAAAAAAGCATATGTAAAATTAGGTTCATATACTTCTAATTATATAAATTTAACTAAGGGAATTAAACAAGGTTGTCCTCTCTACCCCTTATTATTTGATTTACTAACAAAATATTTGCCACCCCTGTTAATTCAAATACTAATATTTTAGGTTTAGAATTGAATAAGGGCTATAATTCCAAAATAATATTATTCTCTGACAATATCCTTCTAACAATTAAACATACTCTAGAAATGCTAGAAGAATTAAATAAAATAATTGATAATTTTCAAGAAATGTCTAATTTATACTTTAATAGTTCCAAGTTGTATCATATCATTATTAATAAGAAAAATGCAATAAATACAGATAGTTCATATTTGGGTAAAGAAACTAATAATCTATTGTATTTAGGTATTTAACATTTGCAATGCTACAAAAGAAACCATAAATTATAATTATGAAAAATAAATAACTTCTATAACTATTCTTATTAATTCTTGGAACAAAATATACATTTAATTTGAGGACAGATTACAAATTATTAAAATGTCTTTGTTTCCAAAAATTGTATACATAACACATTCTCTTATATTGCCCCAAATAAGAAACAAATAAAAACAATAAATAGATTACTTAAAAATTTTCTATGGTATCAAAATAAATCTCAATTGAATACAATTTTTTTAGGCCTTGGAAAAATGGAGGTGTGAACTTTCCTAGCATAGAAACTTATGCAAATGCAGGAATTATTAAAATGTTTTTTAATTGGTTAGATATCAATTATATAGAATGTAACGACAAAAACAGGATCCAACACTGATTTATTGAATAGTCTCTCTCTAGCGCCTCGGCTTTCGCCTTCAAGGAGAATACTATCAAATTCATTACAACACATATTTATACCATAAAATATTAATTAAACAATTTATCAATTAATTACAAAAGAACTCTCCAGTTGCATTCTACATTAATGCCTCCGGGTGTCATCGTGTCAAATTTCAATATAAAAACTGTCTCCTTATATAAAAGTTTCCTTTTAACTATTTCATCATTTTTATCTAAAACAATGTGTTCTACGATAGTAGCAAACATACCCTTTGGATAACAATTGTTATACTACTAGATATCAATTATTATCAATAAATTAAACTCTTTTGACACAATACACTCTAAATTATATAATCCTTTCTAGCTTTTTATCTGTATGTACATTCAAGTATCTTCAAATTCCCTTATGTGCTTATTTAAATTAAATCTTGAAAATCTTTAAAAGGATAATACTGAATAATTCAAACTATAGATTCTGGTTTGAATCTCTAATTCCTTTCTCATTAACTAAAAACTTAATGAATAAATTATCTTCTCATAGTTTGAACTCTTGGAATAATAAACATTTGTATTATGGTTACCAATGTTTTAAAGGGTTTATATATAAATATATTAAACCTATTACTTTAGAAGTTAATATAAATATTAATTACAAAAGCACTAACATACGCACACCCCTATTTATACATCAGAAGTCACATGACACAAATTCAAATTTAAAAACACAAATGTAAAAACACAAAACATAAAAAATATACATTTAATACATACATTTAATATAAAAAACATCAGACATAAATAATACATGCTAAAACTATACATTAATGCTAACTACCTTCTTAGAGGTCTCTTCTTTAATTTAGGTACTAATGGAACTGATTCATTAAGCCCATGTCCCACATTAGCCCTGAACCTCACTATCCATGAGGATTCTAAATCCTCAGTCTTTGCACTTATGTCACCTTGCCTCACATTCTCATAAACTCTAGCAATAACTAAAAATTTTAAACTATGACTGGAGTCAGTACTCAAAACATGCTTCGCTAATGCACTAACCACATTACCTTTATTAATATGGTAGATGTGTTCTCTTATGTGCTTTCTAAAGGGACGGTCAGTCCTACATATGTAAAACATTTTACATGCAGTGCAGTAAGCTAAATAAACAATATGTAAGGTATCACATGTAGCTGCTATTGTGAAATTATAACATCTACCTTGGTCAGGATGCTCAAATTTTTTATTTTTTATTTCTTATTTTTTTTTATTTTACATTTGTTGACCGGGATAGTCCGACTGGAGTAACGTCCATTTTCAGTGGAGGCCCGGGGAGAAAAGCTCCAAGACAAACAACAAGTTTGACAGTATTAATAAAAGGGACAATCAGACACGTACATATTGAATTATACAAAGATAGAGGATCAATTCAATGGTTGCTTAAGTTACATAGAGAAGGTGGCTTAATACAATCATTCATAAAACAAAATAACAGAGTAAAGATTAAGTTAGGCAGGTTTGCTACAGTGGGAAAGCCATTTTAACACCAGATGTTGTTTAAGTTTGGTTTTAAATTCAGTTAGAGAGGGGAGCAGCGTTATATCAGCTGGTAGTAAGTTCCAGGTTCTACCAACAGTGTTAGCAAAGAGGGAGTCACCAGCTGTATTGCAGATTTTAATGGATTGAATTAGTAGTTTGTTTGAGGATCTTAGATTTCTGGCATTGCCAATAGGGGGTGATAATATTTTTTAGGGTAGGTGTGTAATCAGGATGTAGAAGGATTTTCTTGGCCAAAACCATAAGGTTGAACTGAAGAAGGTTAGGAAGTTCAAGCCAGCCCAGTTGTAAAAGATTTAAACAGTGATTTAACAGCAACTGCTGCCAATATATGCACACCAGTTGCAATGACCACATGGTTTACTTTCAACTATATGAGAATTCCTACTTGCATCCTTATGATAACACAACCTACTTCGCAGTGACCTACTGTTTTTATATAAAAAATACTGCACTTCAGGTATGTGCCTAGCGATATCATTATCAGTTCTAAGAACACCCCAGTGTTTTTAATGATATCCTTATAACTATCTACATCACTAGTATAAGTAACTTTAAACCTCAAACCTGTGTTATACTTGCTTTCCCGCCTCCTAACAAACTCTCTATCACCTGTAGAAAAATATGGTCTGGCTTCATTCATCCTTTTATAAAAAATCATATCTGTGTTGTTTTGAATAAGATATTCCTCATAACCTCTTTCCTTCAAATTCATCTTCACATTATCAACTTCACCAATAAAATCACTATCCCTAGCATTTAACCTTGAGGCTCTATAAAATTGGTTAGAAGCCGCACTTCTAAATACATAGGGAGGATGAAGACTGTCCCTATGTAATAAATTATTCACATGACAGTCCTTCCTATGCAACTTAGTGTAAATAACACAAGTTTCATCCTTAATAACAGAAACATCCAGGAAATCCACCATTAATTCTGAAGAATGAGATGTAAACTTCAAATAACAGGTACTATTGCTCACATATTCCATAACGGCAGCAAATGTATCAAGGTCTCCCCTCCACAAAAATAAATAGATCATCCACAAATCTATGAAAAAAACAAAACATGTTCATTAAATGGCCCATTAAATATATAGTCATACTCCCATACAACCATAACAGCATTGGTGTATCTATTGGAAAAAGAAGTGCCCATAGCTACGCCATTGCATTGCTTGTATATTTGCTCACCAAAAGCAAAAACATTGTGCTCAAGCACAATCTCCAAATGTTTCACCAACAATTGAATCTTATTAGGGGTATAATCTGTAAACCACTGCCAAAATTGAGTCACCTTATCAAGGCCATCCAGATTGGGTATAACAGCAAATAAAGACACCACATCCATAGTAACAAACCACATCCTCATTCAAACTATTGGAGACATATTCATGCAAGTCTCTAAGAAAATGTTCGGTGTCCCTTAATACATGCGTTAATTTATTAATACCCGGTCTCAAATGTTTTTCTATATATATAGAAATGGTCTCAGTGCACCAGTTTCTACCTGAAACAATGGGTCTAAGCGGTGGATCAGACCCATCTTTATGTACCTTCGGGAGACCTTGTATAACAGGAACAGTAGGTTTGTTTATATAAAAATATTCCAAAAGATGACAGGCAAAAAGATTCATATCCAGCATACATTTAAGTAAAATCTGCACATCATGTATAATTGTGTTAACTTGAATGCGAGTTAATTTCTCATAAAATAACTCATCATTTAACATTACCTGCATTTTAGACACATACTAAGTCTTATCTAATACCAGTATTGGTCCACCTTTATCTGTAGGCCTAATAACTATGTCTGTATTATTCTCCAACCCCTTCAGCACATTAAACTCTTCTTTGGAGAGATTCTGCTTCCTCCTATAACAAGCATGATTATTAGCATTAGCCTCACTTAAATCATATACATCTTGTATGACTAACTTTTCAAATGCAGCAATAAGAGGATTAATCTTAGGTAAAAACAAATTGGGTTTAGAAAAAATATTACTCTCTCCACTCATTACACTTTTAGAATTGTTAAACATTACTTTCAACCCTAAATTCCTGGCAAATAATTTAACATCAAAAATGACATCCATGAAATTAGAACAAGTAGAGGGTATAAATGATAACCCTCTTCCTAAAATACTCAGTTCTTAATGTGTCAAAGTTATACTGGAAAAGTTCAACACTAGTCCTTCTTGGCATTCAAAACGACTTTTTTATTGTATTCTGCGTACTCACAGTTCCTTCCATCTTTCGTTTGTTGCGGCTCTGACTCCGCTTTCATTGATGTTCCATGAGCCTTTGAAAAGTTTGCTCCTTCACTGGAAGTGGAAAATTGAGGTCATATTGCTCATTGAAGCTGAAAAAACGACCATCAATATCATTGCTGCTGCCAGAGGTAGATTTCTCTACCACCCATGACCTGTGCACTTGTGCATTCATGGTTATAATCTTCCTGCAAGCTCCCAGCTCCTTTGCCAAAGCAACTTCACCTACTAAAGGGGAAACACTTTGTATCTCCTCTGAGCGTTGATTTGTACCATCACCTGGAACAGACGAAGGAACAACACCACCCCCTGGTGGACCATCATTGGAACTACGTTGTTGCCAAGATCTCCCAGTCTCTTTCTCACAATTCTCTCAAGGCCATGTGAAGACATTCCCCAGTTGAAAATCATTACGATCTCGACAGATCTTACTGATTTTGGCTTTCTGTAGTTTAGACTCATATATTAAAAGGGAATCAAACATCTCTTTCATATACTGCTCTAGTACAGACTCAGAAAAAGTTTTTACAAGCTCAGAATATTTATCATTGACCACTTTGGTTAAATCAGTGATTTCTCTTTCTGACGATTGTATTAATAGCTTCAAGTAGCTAAAACTCGCCTGAATGTTAACTTTTTGCCATTCCTTCAAGAGCAGGCTATCACCATTAATATTAGATGGCATTTTCAAGACCCGAAGGCCTCTAGGTATAATCTACTCAGTTAAGCACACCTCCAAATGATATTTTTGATACTGACATCTCTTTAGCTTGTATAAATCTTTTTCCACAGCAAAGAGTCCAGTCTTAAGGGCAATTATATCCACTGAGGTGGCTAAGTTATCTGAGTCTCCCGAAGGTTGCATCCTACAACCAACTAATGGATTAACAGTCTTAGTAACATTTGATAAAAAAATTGCCATCCTTCTTCCAGCAGGGTTAACATTGACAGAGTCAGCATCAATCTCAGTTATTTCATCAGCCATAATTGTGAGCCTAGTGGAAGTATAAAACAATACAACTAATAAAATAACAAAAACTACTACCACTATAAAAGGCTCACTTACTGTGCTCAAAGCAAAAAATCCAGCAACAAACGAATAGGAAGACACAGAAACAGCTGATATATCCAGTTCAAATCTTTTACTGCAGTGCAACAAAACACAAGTGCTTTCACCATACAGGCATCATCAGGTGTATTACAAAAGCACTAACATACACACACCCCTCTTTATACATCAGAAGTCACATGATACAAATTCAAATTTAAAACCACAAAACATAAAATAAATAAATAAATAAATAAAATTAACACATGTATTAAGGGACACCGAACATTTTCTTAGAGACATGCATGAATATGTCTCCAATAGGTTAAATGAGGATGTGTTTTTTGTTACTATGGATGTGGTGTCTTTATTTACTGTTATACCCAATCTGGATGGCCTTAATAAGGTGATTCAATTTTTGCAGTGGTTTACAGATTATACCCCCAATAAGGTTCAATTGTTGGTGAAATTTTTGGAGATTGTGCTTGAGCACAATATTTTTGCTTTTGATGAGCAAATATACAAGCAATGCAATGGCGTAGCTATGGGCACTTCTTGTGCCAAAAGCTACGCCAATGCTGTTATGGTTGTATGGGAGTATGACTATATATTTAATGGGCCATTTAATGAACATGTTTTTTTTTTCATAGATTTGTGGATGACCTATTTATTTTGTGGAAGGGAGACCTTGATACATTTGCTTCCTTTATGGAATATGTTAACAATAGTAACTGTTATTTGAACTTTACATCTCATTCTTCAGAATTAATGGTGGATTTCCTGGATGTTTCTGTTATTAAGGATGAAACTGGTGTTATTTACACTAAGTTGCATAGGAAGGACTGTCACATGAATCATTTATTACATAGGGACAGTCTTCATCCTCCTTATGTACTTAGAAGTGTGGCTTCTAACCCGTTTTATAAAGCCTCAAGGTTAAATGCTAGGGATAGTGATTTTATTGGTGAAGTTGATAATGTGAAGATGAATTTGAAGGAGAGAGGTTATGAGGAATATCTTATTCAAAACAACGCAGTTATGATTTTTGATAAAAGGATGAATGAAGCCAGACCATATTTTTCTACAGGTGATAGAGAGTTTGTTAGGAGGTGGGAAAGCAAGCATAACACGGGTTTGAGGTTTAAAGTTACTTATACTAGTGATGTAGATAGTTATAAGGATATCATTAAAAAACACTGGGGTGTTCTTAGAACTGATAATGATATCTCTAGGCACATACCTGAAGTGCCGTATTTTTTATATAAAAACAATAGGTCACTGAGAAGTAGGTTGTGTTATCCTAAGGATGCAAGTAGGAATTCTCATATAGTTGGAAGTAAACCATGTGGTCATTGCAACTGGTGTGCATATATTGACAGCAGTTGCAAATTTGAACATCCTGACCAAGGTAGATGTTATCATTTCACAATAGCAGCTACATGTGATACCTTACATATTGTTTATTTAGCTTACTGCACTGCATGTAAAAGGTTTTACATAGGTAAGACTGACCGTCCCTTTAGAGAGGGCATAAGAGAACACATCTACCATATTAATAAAGGTAATGTGGTTAGTGCATTAGCAAAGCATGTTTTGAGTACTGACTCCAGTCATAGTTTTAAAATTTTAGTTATTGCTAGAGTTTATGAGAATGTGAGGCAAGATGACATACGTGCAAAGACTGAGGATTTAGAATCCTCATGGATAGTGAGGTTCAGGGCTGATATGGGACATGGGCTTAATGAATCAGTTCCATTAGTACTTAAATTAAAGAAGAGATCCCTAAGAAGGTAGTTAGCATCAAGGTATAGTTTTAGCATGTATTATTTATGTCTGATGTTGTTGTTTTTTATATTAAATTTATGTTTTTTTTTTTTAATTTGTGGTTTTAAATTTGAATTTGTATCATGTGACTTCTGATGTATAAATAGGGGTGTGTGTATGTTCCTGCTTTTGTAATACACCTGATGATGCCTGCATGGTGAAAGCGCTTGTGTTTTGTTGCACTGCAGTAAAAGATTTGAACTGGATATATCAGCTGTTTCTGTGTCTTCCTATTTGCTTGTTGCTGGAATTTTTGCTTTGGACACAGTAAGTGAAGCTTTTATAGTGGTATTAGTTTTTGTTATTTTATAAATATTAATTAATTAAACTACTTACAACTAATATTAGAATCTTTACAAAGTAATTTTTCTTCTTCATCTAACTCTACTTTAACTGAATTTACTGAATGGGTTTTTACTTTGAAATTATTTATAACACTGTGAATTTAATAATCTAATCTCAAAAATATATCAAACACTAGCCAAGGATTATTTGAATTTAGATAAGAATTTTTGAAACTTTTTTTCTAAGGAATATTCTATAAGTTTCACTGATCAAAATAAAACTCAACTTCTTATCCCAGTCAGAAATACATCTTGAACCCTTTATTTGAGTATATTTACTTGGAATTTTTTGTTTAGATCTTTTATAACTCCTATAAGAGTTGCTAATATGAGAAAACAAAATTGTTCTGACTGTTGGAGACGTAATAGACAAATTAAGGCTAATTGGTCACTTTTTTATTGTAATATGATTCAGAATTTCTAGATAACAATCAAAGATTGTTTAAAACATTATTGAATGATACATTTATGTTAACAAAATAAATGGTTCTCTTTAATATTTTAGGAACAGATACACAAAAGAAAGGCTTTTCTTATTTAACATAAACTATACTTGCTGTAGGTAGAAAAGCTATTACAAGGAACTGGAAAATCCTCTTCAGAATCAACATTTGAAGACTTTATTTCTCTCTTGAAGGATGTTGCAATTAAAGAAATTAAAGTAAAAGAGACAAGAATATATCCAACCAAATTAAATAATAATTATTGTTTGAAGGTTTTGGCCCTTATTGAATTGACAACTTCATCTATATAATTATTTAGATTGTTAGTATTATTATGTTTTTTTAAGAAAGTGTCTTGTCTTATTTATTACCTTGTTGATCTCAGGCTTATTGTACAAATTGTAAAGAGTTATATTTTTATTCATTCTTTAAAACCAAAATACATTTTATTCTTTTATTGTTTGACATTTGAAAGCTTATCATTTTTGTATTTTTTATCTTAAAAAATTAACAAAAAAAATTTCAAGCCAAAGGAAAAAAAAAAGAAAAAAATAAAAATCAAAAGTAGCAGAAGAGTTGCACAATTTCCTAGAAAAAAGGTACTAGCAGAGCTAGAGTAAAGTTAAGAAAAATGAAATTTAAATACAATTCTGTCAAGAATAAAAAAGGGAGTTGGTGTTTCTTTCAGTTAGTTAATTGTCTGATAAACATTGGAAGCACTGGAAGAAGATTTGCCATTTTACAGTGGTGTGAAAAGTGTGAAACCAACATGATTTGTTTACATGACACAAGGTTTATTTCTGAGCAAGAAAGATTACAAAGTTAATGTGGAGGTGAAATGGCATGGAATCTGAAGAAAGCCAGGTGTTTAGGAGTTGCATTCTTGTTTACAGAAGAGATTAAAGTTTAGTGTATCTGGAGATAGAGGAACAGTTATTGATATAAGATGACAGTTGATCTATATAGATTAATTATAATTTTTGTTCCAACATGTTGATAGAGAAAATAGAATTCTTTGGGAGTTTGAAAATGTATTGAATGTTTTTATTATTATTATTATTATTATTATTATTATTATTATTATTATTATTATTATTATCATTATGGGGATTTGAACTGTAGTCTTAAGAAGGAAGAAAAGAGACCATGCAGAATATTATATTCATAAAGTAGCAGAAAGTATTCTAAGAACTAAGCCAACATGAAAATGGAGAAAGAAGATTCTACCAATAGGAGTGACTGCAACTAGGGATACAGATAATAGGCAATAAGGGTCTGGAATTTATTGGAGAAAAATGGTAAAATAATCAAGATACTGAGAGCCAATAATTAGAGAAAAATCTAATAGAATGGGAAGAGGCCAAGAATTTTTGGGACTGCAGGATAGAGATTACCTTCCCTATCAAGGACTGATAGAGTGTAGGCAAAAAGAAAGAAATAGGGGAATCCTAAGTGAAATACCAGCACTGGCAGAGTTTTTAATAGAATCTAGAACAGAAGTTGCTGTTAAGAAAGTATAAAAAGGATTGGGTAGAGAGATTGGATAAGTAATTCACAAAGAAACAATGCAGGGATATATGTATGTCTCCCAAATATGCAACAAAGTCTAGAAGATTCAACATCTTTGCTTGGAAGTGTTTACTTAGCTATTTTTCAACCCCCAAGTGCACTCCAAAGATTTCTCCTCATGTAGACAGCAAATGTTGGAGCTGTGATGAGGAAGAAAGAGTTAACTGGGAACATACTTTCTTAGAGTATAATGAGTTGGCAGACTTTACAGATTTACTATAGACTGCTCTGTCAGAGATACTGGGTGAGCAAACTCGTGTAACTAAAGAAATGATTTTTTGAGCTATGATACAGAATTAAAATTGCCTAAACATAGTAAAGCCTTGCTGAGTCTAATTATAGTGGCTGCCACAAAAGCAATTACTAGAAAATGGAAATCAAAGTCTAAATCAACTTTACTTTATAAGTAGTTAATATAGTAATAGAGATAAAACAAGTGGAATTTGGATCTTTAGAAAATGGTAGGTGAAAATTACATAATAAAAAATGGGAATTGTGAGAACTATAAATGCAGACAGAGGAGGAATGAGGTTTAAAGAAAGGGATGATTTGAATGAGCTATGTAATGTTTGACAGGGAATGGATAGATTCTAAATGATGTATAATGATTGCAACTAAAATTATGTCAATATGGTTTGTTTTAGGTTATATAAATGTATGATTGCCTATGTCATACATGCTAATTTAATAAATATGTTTCTTGTTTAAAAAAAGAAGGATAAGAATGTCAGGATGAATGTTAGGATGTTAAAAGAAGTGATGAAATGTGGTAAGATGAAATAGATGATGACTGTATTAGGCAGGGACATGAAACTGAGGTTGATTTTTTTTTTGTTTACAGAAAATATAGTTGAAGTAGGTGGTGTTGGTATTTTTGTTAATTTTTTTTCAGATCATAAACCTATTTGGATGGAATATGGTAAAATGTGCATTGTATAGTTCATGAAAAAGGGTAAAAACATTTTTTTAAATGTTCAACAAAAAGATTTTCAAGGTTTTTGAAGGAAAGAGATCAATTATGAAGGGAACATTTATCTATGAGGAGTTTTATGCATCTAGGTCTGATTGGTGAGTAGTGTTTAAAGATATATAAAAAAGCTTTTTTAATGTAAATGGATTTTGGAAAAGAGAAAAGAGAATAAAAAATGTTATAACAGAATAGATAAGGAAATTATCAGTTTTGAAGAAATTAGTATTTTTTATGATTAAAGTAAAATAAATGTTTAATGATAAAAATTTGAATGTTTACTGTTTAGGTAAAGGTATTTCTTACAGGGTATTGAAGAAGAGACATGAATGAAAACAATGATATTATTAAACATAAGTAGAAAGAGATTATGAAGCTTGTGGAAAGTCTCATTAAAAATGTATAAAAATGGTGGAGGGAAAAGGTTTATTGGGGAGTTAAAACATTTTTGGAAGGACAAATAAAGATATAGACAAAATAATTAATTTTGTTGAATTAGAGAAAGGTAAAATAATAATCTGTATCAGGTATAGATTGTATGGACTGTGGAGTATATATGACAAAAATAAAATTAAAATTAATATTTAGAGAAAGTTGAAACTGAAATTAAAGAAGAAATTTGTGAAGGTGTTATAAAGTTTTGTCTGGAAAAAGGGGAAAATGTCATATTGAAAATTAGAGACCTATATTGATAAACAATGTTGAGTATAAGATATTTATGACAATTTTGCAGTTGAGATATAAAAAATGTTATAGGAAGTTATGGTAGGAAATATTTTTGCTGTAAAATCAAGAGATAGTCAAGATTTTTTAGTGCTAGTAAAGGAAATTGTGAATGATTTTGTTAATGGCAATAGTGATGTAAGATTGTCTGTACATGGCTTAAAGAAATAATTTCATTGTGTGGAACATGACAGTTTTGTGGAGAATTTTGGAAGAATATAGTTTAAAAGGTAAAATAATTGGTTTACTAAGATCTAAACATAGTTATAATAAGTGGAAACTGTTAATCAGTGGTTGGCATACTTCTGAGATTTATTTGAGAAGGGGGTTAAACAGGGATTTCCATTGAGTGGGGTGTTGTTTTATTTACTTATGAATGTGATGGGCTCAAAGCTTTCAGCAACAATGAAGGGTGTTCAATATTATGTTTTAAAATTCTGTAGAAATTCCATGTTTTCTATGCTATGCAAATGATTTGGTTTTGATTGCAATAAATAAATAAAATTAGGATGAAGGATTTGTTGGTTAGGTTATTAGGTTCTGAAGGGTTCTTGTATTAGAGTTAAATAAAGACAAGAATAAAGGGTTAGAAGAAGAAATAGAGATATATGGAATTCCTTTTTGTCAAAAATAATTTTGTATTTTAGCAGTGAAAATTGGAACTGCTGAGGTAGTAATAATTTAGGTTTTTTAACAGATTAATGGGGAGCTTGTACTGAAAAAATTAAAAGTATAGGAAATTTGTGGAAGATTGTCATGCAAGAAAAAAGTATGTTTGAAAAAGTTTTTCATTATGGGAACAATCTGTTAATTTGACTAAGGTTTTTATGTTACCTAATAATAAAAAAGGAAATGTTGTGGTTGTTTTAATTGTTGGGGGGGTCTAGATTAAAACCAGTAAGATGAGGTGGTTTATATCTGAAGGAAGAGGAGAGGGTTTGGTTTATTAAATATGGTTGAATATTCAGCATTTATTTGTCTCTTTAAAGTTTTGAAGATGAATGATGAGTTAATGTTTAAAATTTTAGACATATGAAGATTGGAAGAACTGTAAGGAAAAGATAAAAAGAAAGAGAGAGTGTCAAAGGAAAAAACTTCAAATACAAATACACGTAAGGTTCAGTTAAGGCACATTTAACAACTTGCTGCAAGGAGACAAAAACATGCAAATACAGGATTTTGCCTAACTACTAACAGGAAGTATGCTATTCTTATACTGTTCTACAAGACATTGCCTTCTATGGCTGACGTAATCAAACACAACTTTCAGTATTGTTGTACAGCAGATGTTACTCAGATTTTCTGCTGACATGACTGGATTTATGAAAAACATTTTGAGAAAAACAACCTGGCCTTGGTGGGCCTTAGCCCGTTACAAGCTTCTATTGTGTAGTTCTAATACATGTGTTACATTTCAATGTACTTTTCTAACTTAGACACAAGCAAATGCTGATTGCAGTTCATATTTTCAAGCAGTCTTTGTTCTGATTATCTATAGCTTCTGCAGCTGTGTGTTTTCTCGCAGCACAAGCGGAACTCCTTGTCTAAGTCTCATAACATTAATACATCTATTCATTATTTTCCTGACACAAGCAGAACTTATCTGCTTTCCTGTAAATTTCCAAAGCATAAGCAATAGCTACACATATTTCATGACAATACAAGGTTAGAAAGCTTCTGTAATTCGTACAGATTTTATGCAGTGTGAAATAGAATAAATGTTTAACCCTTTTCAAGCCTTAAATGCACTAAGCATATTACTAATACATACACTAATACATATTTTTCTGACATTTTCCCCTTTTAATACATTTATTCTACTTTCAAAATAAGCATAAACAGTTTTTCCTTCTCCTAACCTCTTCCTACTCAGGATTTGCAGTTAAGAGAGTCATTCAGTTTAAACTTATGAAAGCATTTCAGTTTTTCAATAGTTCTTCAAACTCAGCACTTTGGTATAAGGTTTCAGAAACTGAAATGTCTATAAAGTCTTTAATCAGTCTTTTCATGCAGGGGATGCCACAGCAAACACATATTCCCAATAGGAGCATTCCTACACAAATAGCAATCAGGATGTTCATTAGGATGTTACCCCACCCACCAAACCATTTCTGGAAAAAGTCCATCAGTGGGTTTGGTCCTGGTTTGGTCATGGCTGACACTTGCTGAATTACCTCAAGGTAATTGTCTATCTCGTGTTTATGGTCAGGAATATACGAACAGCACTCCTCCTGGATTAAAGCGCAAATACCGCCTCTTGCCGCTAGGGTGAAGTCGAGAGCCATGCAGTTTTGAAGCACTACAGTTCTCATAGCATTCAGTTCATCAGTCACCAATTCGAGAGCGGAAAAAGTTGCATTGCTCATTACTTCGAGAAGTTTAGACAGTTTTCTCAGCTCCCAGATCGATTTCACTGCTCCATATGCTGGTGATATGCCTGCCCACAATATAACACTGTCACTCAAGTCCATGTGTGTCAATTTATCGCCTATAGAATGATGGTTTTTCCAGTGCACATCAATTTGCCCCACTGGATTTTCAGGTTTCTTGATGGGTTTCTTGACGACCTCTCGGACATTCCAAATTTTTCCTCTAGGTAAAACTGCAGTGTGTCATATGGCCGGAACCAGGTAGCCCAAAAAACAACTGCTGGACCAATTCTCAGGTAACCATTTGTATGCCTTTCTGCCACACACAAAATAACAGTCCTCTACTTTAGTAGTAACTTTGCTATGAATATACACTCGCCCTGCATGAAACATTTTTCTATCAATTATAGACAGTTGTTTATAAAGAACAGAATTATGTTTTACTTCATCAATTGTTTTGTGCATCAATTCAAGAAATTAATCATAGTTAGTATTACAATAAGAACCTGCATTGTTAGCTTTAGTGTAACATTTATAAGGAACAGTCACATTGCAATTGCTCCAACCCACCTGAACAGTATCATTTTTATAAAAACACACAGTTCCCTTTTGTGGAACAGACAAGTGCAATGCTATTTTATCTTGTGATGTAATGGTTGAGGTATAATAAATCAAGTTTTCCCAGGTCTTGTTGACCCCTGGGGGGACTGCAGTCATCAATAATCCCCCGTATGCTGTTGGCAAAGCTGTGCAAATCCAGCAATTCGAAACATTGAAAGTTTCAGCATACACATATTTAATTGCCTGGTAAGTGCTGAAGTTTGGGTGCCAGTCTATGAGTAATGCTTCACGTTTATTCAGTTCAGTTTGTGTGGCTGGAAAAAGGAATGGCCACAACAAAAAGATTATTGTCACTAGTACAGTTAACAGGATGATTATGCAATACGTCTGAGGAAATGGTTGTTCTGCATTCATGTTTGTTCTGGATTCTATTATTTTTGCTCTTGACATGTGACAAGATTTTTGACCAGTTCAAAGGTCTTAACTAGTTTGCTGTGCTTCAGGTGGACCCATGAGGCATGCCCTGCGATCTTGACTGCACTGGGTGTCGACAGACGCACTTGATATGGACCTTCCCACATTGGTGACACCCAATTCTTCTTCTTTATTGTTTTCACCCAGATCCAGGTACTTGGTGCCACTGCCACTGCTGATAGTCTGGTTTGTTCTTTATCTGAAACAGAATTTGACTGCAACAGATGTTTAGAATTCAACAAATTTCTCATATACTCTGCTAGTGTACAGTCGGCTTCCTGGTCTGCGGGCATGAGAGGTTTCCACTGAGGTATATAATAAGCCCTTCCAAATAGTTTTTCAAAAAGAGTCAATCCTTTTGCATTCAGAACAGTTCTCATGCTCAACAGTGTCAGGGGCAGACAGTACACCCAATTTCTCTGTGTTTCTACTATTAACTTCCTTAGTTTACTCTTTAAAATCCCATTATGCCTATCTACTAATCCTTCAGATTGCGGGATATATGCACAATGATTTTTTAAAGAAATACCAAAATGTTTACTTAACTGTTGTATGGTTTGGTTTACAAAGTGTGTACCATTGTCTCTGTAGATGCTTTCCAGAATGCCAAATCTAGGGATGATTTCTTTAATGAGAATTTTTGCTACGGTAGCCGCATCTGGATTTTTAGTCGGAAAGGCTTCCACCCATCTGGAAAACATATCAACAATGACAAGACAATACTTCTTATTTTCACATTTGTTCAATTCTATGAAATCCATACAGATAGTATGAAATGATACGGTGGTGTAGGGAAACTCCCTTGCTTGGGCTTTAACGCCCCTTGTGCATGATGTTTATTACAAATGTGGCACATTAAACAAAATTTTTAGAGTAATTTAAGAATCCATATGTCGTGAACACTCGGTTCACCAGCTGTACCATCCCCCCTGTTGAGACATGGCATTGCCCATGGCTCAACAAAGCTGCATATCTAAACAAATTAGATGGTAATATTGGTTTCCCCTCTTTAGAGATGTACAGCCCCTTTTCGAGAATTGCTCCTCGTTTTACCCATCCTTGTTTTTCAGCCTGCATAGTAAGTGTCTGCATTGTTTTTAACATTTCTAAGTCTAAAATCTCAGAGGGTTGTAATTCCTCATTCAAAAGAAATACTTCTGAAGCTGCCTGCTTTGCAGCTGTATCAGCTCTCGCATTACCTTTTGAAATCCTATCCTGTTGCTTGGTATGAGCTGTGCATTTACAAATAGCTACTTTCTGAGGTAACTGAATAGATTCTAAAAGATCTAAAATAAATTGTGCATGATTGATTGGTTTGCCAGTAGATGTTATCATTCCTTGATTTTTCCATTGTTGTGCAAAGACATGTACAGTAGAGAAAGCGTACTGGCTGTCAGTAAAAATGTTCACACATTTGCCCTTTGCTAAGGTACATGCCCATGTCAAGGCAATCAATTCTGCTGCCTGTGCAGATAAATTGTGTGGTAAGGGTTTCACTTCAATAGTGTCAGTAACAGAAACTACTGCATATCCTACTATGTTCTGTCCTGCAGGACCCCTTTTGCACGAGCCATCCACGTAGTATGTCACCTCGGCATCATCCAAGGGGACATCCGTGAGATCTTTTCTAGGCAGTGTCTTTTGCTCAATCACCTGCAGGCAGCTGTGTGGTGTGCCATCTGCAGGGGTTGGGAGCAAGGGAGAAGGGTTCAAAGTCATGCATCGTTCAATTGTCATATGAGGTTGGCTCAACAATATAGTCATGCAGGAAAGATGCCTAGCAGAGGAAAGATATGCTACCTTCTCTTGCAGTAAAATAATCGTGACTGCATGAGGCACCCTCAATGTGAGATGGTGGAACAAAACTACTGAGGCTGAAGCCTGTACTGCCATTGCAGCTGCAACTACTGCTTGTACACAGTGGGGTAAAGACCATGCCACTGGGTCTAGCTGTGATGAGTAATAAGCAATAGGGTGTTGCTTGTCCCCATGCTGCTGTGTTAACACTGATGTCATATAACCTTGCTTACAATCTACAGTTTGGAAAAAACGTTTATGATAGTTTGGTAATCCTAAAACTAATGAGGACGCTATTAACTGTTTCAGTTTGCAGAAAGCAGATTCTGCTTCTGGTGTCTGTCGTGTTATTTCTGTTACCAGTAATTTTATCAATAATGATGAACATAAACTTAGCACAGTACAGTTCACAAGTTCTAACACCAGTAAAGTATATGATATGAGGGTTTTTGGCAATTGCTCAACCAGCTGGGTTATATATCTGGCTACATGCCAATGTAAATCTTTTTATGTTGGCAAAACATCACGTTCATTACGCATAAGAATTGGTGAACACCGTAGTGACATCAGGAACCACAAAACATCCAATGCACTATATTTACATACGATTAAACATCCAAGTGCTAAGTTTATGTTCATCATTATTGATAAAATTACTGGTAACAGAAATAACACGACAGGTTGGCCAGGAATACTAAGCCATAAAGAAAAGTATTGGATCACACACCTTGGTGCCCTTTTTCCACCTGGCCTGAATGACCATCTATAAATCATGATGTTTATTATTTAAATCATCATTCGAGTATATGGTTGCCATATTGTATGCATACTGATACCCAACATATTATTACTTATATATCTTATAGGATCACATATCTAGATGTTCTTTTTCCATCTGGTTTGTATCATTATCTATACATTATGATGTTAATCATCCATGTTACCATTTGTATATAAAGTTCTCATATTGTAGATATATTGATATGTAATAACCTACTATTTGAAATCATTTTACACAATGACACAGGCAAATATTATACCTTGCAAGAGTTTTTTTCCTGGTCACTTTTGATAATATGTTATTATTAGGTTAACATATGTAGCTATACCTATGTATTTTGATACATATTTTTTGTTCACTATACATTCTTTGTTCTTGGTATGACTTTAAATCTGTGCTGGGAGCCTAATTTGAATGTCTCAATCCCTATTGTATAACAATAGTATTTATACTGACGTTGGTTTTATTTTAAATAACTTTGTTTGCTTATACTCACTGAAGAAGGCGGGTGCCGAAACTAGTATGAGTACTTTTGTTTAAACTACGGGACCATTTGGTCCGTTTTCATACCTCACAATAAACGGTGGAACTATTTTGCTGGCCTTTTTGTGTTTGTTTAAAAATTAGTCGTACCCAGGAAGGACATCATTTCCTTCTTGGTAGTGGGTTTTGGTGCTCGTAAAATCGCTACTTTTCTGTCCTCATCTAATGTCCTACCCTCTTTGGATATTACATATCCTAGGTATTTAACTTGTTTTCTCCAAAGCTGCAGTTTATTTTTGTTTACTTTATGTCCTTCAGTGACTAAAAATTTTAATAGCGCTATGGTATCTTCTTTGCAATCTTGCTGGTTGGGGGCCGCCAGCAGGATATCATCAACATAAAGTAAAATCTGACTGCCTCTTGGTGGGGTAAATCCCGCCAAGTTGCTTGCTATTTCTTGTGAGAATATTGTTGGACTTTCACAATATCCCTGTGGTAGTCACATATATGTATACCTTTTCCCCTGAAATGTGAATGCAAACTAATACTGGCTGTCAGGGTGTATCGGTATCGAAAAGAATGCATTGCTGATATCTACCACAGAAAAATATTTCTGTTGAGGTTTTAAATCGTTCAACAGGGTGTGTGGCTCTGGCACCATAGGTGCCCTTGGTATTACTGCGTCATTTACAGCTTGGAAATCTTGGACCATACGCCACTCTCCATTTGCTTTCCTAACAGGAAATAAGGGTGTATTACATGGTGAATCAGGAGATTCCACCAGCACCCCTTCCTTAAGTAAAGCTGCTATAATAGGTTTGATTCCTACCTCTGCATCTTTTCTTAAGGGATACTGTCTTTTCTGTGGTCTAAATGCTGACTTTGGTGTGATAGTAACTGGTCCCACTGTACAAATAAGTCCTACATCTAACTTTCCTGTTGACCAAAGAGTTTCTGGTATATTCTGTAAGGTATTCTCTTCCTCCTTTAATAGGAGTGCTAATCAGCTGTCCTTGACAGACTGCAAGTGCACGGCTGGGTGGGTCTGAGTTATCCAATTCAACTCCTGCATTTGTATTCCGTGTTCTGACATTTCTAACTCTGTCTGCTTTTCCCATCTCGTGACTTTTTCTCCTAAGTCTACCCATTTTACATTCTTGTCCTTAGTTAAGCTAACATGTGGTAATCGATTAGATTTATAGAGTGCAAAGAACTCCTGGGGCAATGAACAGCTGGCTACACTGTTCCCTTCCATGTCCCAGTACAGATTACGTAATATCAATCTGTTTGCACGATTTCTAAACAATTCTTGCTCATGTTCCTTATCAGGTCATGGTGTGTTACAATAATACAGAGTACAGTGCAGCAAATGTTGTTTATCAATGTCAAGGGAGGGGAACTTGCTGATGGCTACATTCATCAACTCTTCAGTCACTGCCCCTGGACCAGTTGTAACCAAGTCCTGGCTGTACCAATAAAACATTTTGCCCTCCGATTGCACTGCAAAGGTATCAATTTGTCACTGTACTTCCATACCCTGCATAGTCGGAACCACTGCTATACCAAATAGCTGCATAAGGTCTCTGCCCAAGAGGTTTACTAGGTATTTTGCAGAAACAACAATTTTGCTTTTCTGGGTCAATCCTGAAACAGGATCAGTTATTACAATATTATGGGAGAGGGGCTCCCGATACAGCTGTCCATTAGCTGCTCTCACTAGTATGTAATCAGGTGACTCTGAATTTTCTGGCAGTTTGGAGGGATGTATCAGGGTCCGTGATGCCCCTGAGTCACACAAGAATTTGGCTTCCCTCCCTTCTACCAGGAGTGTAACTTCTGGTTTTGTGTCTGTTAAATAGAGCTCTAAGCTCAATAAAGCTAAATCCAATATTTCATTTTCTTCATTATCCGTAACTTCCTGCACTTCCTCTTTTTCTTCTGTCACATCCTCTACTCCCTCTATCACATTCTCATTGTCCTTTCTCTGCTATCCCCTTCTAGTAATTCTTGACTTTCATATAGTCAGTCCTCACCCTCCTTGTCTTCCTCCGTGGTTGTCTTCTTGTTTTTCTTGCAATCCCTTGCCAAGTGTCCCTTTTTGCCACATTTAAAACATTCACCCCTTTTCTTTTGCCCTTCAAAGTCCTCTGATTGCTGATCAGATTGTTTGTTTCCCTGGGCATTTCTCTTGCCCTTTTTCCCAGACTGTACTACATAAACTTCTGCTCAATCTTCTACAGAAAATACTTGGGCTTTCCTTTTCTTTTTGCTATTAAAGTGCCTTTCGGCATGCCTAGCATATTCAAGTAATGACTGTAACCTGCTTGTACGATGATCTACCATGTGCTTTATAATAAAACTGCTTACGGGTGCAATGCTGCCTTTCAAAAAATGCATTCTTTAACTGCTGCTCATATGGGGAATCTTGTGTCTGATCTTCAGGAACCTGTATTCCACAATGGTTATTAAAACATTCTAATAATCTGGCATAATATCTGTCAATAGTTTCACCTTCTTGTTGGATGCATTGATTAATGCAAGTCCAGTCTGCCCTAGGCTTCCATTTCTCAGAGATTCAGTCTGTAAGACCTTTCACTCTGTTGTCTAGCTCTGCACTGCTATGTGGGAGGGGTCTGAGCGCAGCATCACGGGGATTCCAGTTGCCACTAATCATGTGCCAATCTGGTCCCACAATTTGTCTGACTACTTTTTCTACCTCTTCTCCGTTTAAATTATAACTTAGCCTTATTCCTTGTAAATCTTCTAAGAACTTTCTAAAATTAACTTTTGGATGGGGAATTCCCTCAGTGGCTTTCCGGATGTCTTCCAGAGTCCAGGGTCTATACACTAGAATAGTTGGGTCCTGACCTTCTTGCCTTGCCTGAGGATTAGGTACTTCTATAAGTGGGCATATTTCTTCTTCACTCATAGATCATGAATTCCTACCCATTTGATATAATTCAATGTCCCCTTTTGAGTTACCTGCCCGTGTTTGAGACCTGGTCTCAATGGGATCTCTAATAAACGGTTTTGCTTTCATAGTGTCTCTATTTACAGTGACAGCAGGATATCATGGGGGGTGGACTAACCTGTTCACTTGCTTCATATTCTGGTAAGGGAGGTGGAGGGGCCAATGCTATTACTAAGTTATTGTCCTCCTTATCTAAAAACATTGCTTTTGAATCATTATTCTTTTGTTCCCTACGGTTTATTTCCTCAATCCACCTGTGTGCCTGAGGAATTCCTAATTGGCGTTGCTTTTTTACCCGACCTCTGGAATTGGTTTTAAGCTGTTTGACAAGTTTAACAACCGAGGATTTTTCTAATTTACCATCAAATTCATACTTATTAACCCATTTTGAGTAGTATTTAATATTATCAGCACGCTGTGACTGCATGTATTTTGCATCTTCGGTTAACGGCGGATTTTGGGGTTTTTTTGTGCAATTATTACCCATTTTGTTCTAACCTTTTGAACACTATGTAACCCTTCTTATTTTTAACGCGGTACCGTGGATTTTGTTATAGTCTCTTCAGAATGACTGCCTACCTACTCTGTTTTCCCTGATCTATGACAAGACAGTAATCTTTTCTGTCCCTGAGTTGTAAAAATACAGTCCTGACAAAAGCAATACAAATTTAGTCCCTGATCTAAAAACAGAAAAAAGTAGATTCACCTTACCTGAGCCTTCGTTATTGATCATCTGGTTCGTGAAAACCCATCCTTCAGTCGCAGATCAGAAAGTGGCTGGCCTCTTTTGTACGACAATTCAGTCGGAGGGCCTTTCAAATAAGAAGAACCGATGTGGTTTCTTCCCCGTACGGTTTCAAGCCACCTGGTCTATCTGATCAGAGGCGAAGTGAGGGTTTCCGGCTCAAAGGACCAATCTGTCAAAGGAAAAACCTTCAAAGACCAATACACGTAAGGTTCAGTTAAGGCACATTTAATAACTTGCTGCAAGGAGACAAAAACATGCAACTACAGGATTTTGCCTAACTACTAACAGGAAGTATGCTATTCTTATACTGTTCTACAAGACATTGCCTTCTATGGCTGACGTAATCAAACACAACTTTCAGTATTGTTCTACAGCAGATGTTACTCAAATTTTCTGCTGGCATGACTGGATTTATGAAAAACATTTTGAGAAAAACAACCTGGACTGGGTGGGCCTTAGCCCGTTACAAGCTTCTATTGTGTAGCTCTAATACATGTGTTACATTTCAAGGTACTTTTCTAATTTAGACACAAGCAAATGCTGATTGCAGTTCATATTTTCAAGCAGTCTTTGTTCTGATTATCTATAGCTTCTGCAGCTGTGTGTTTTCTCACAGCACAAGCGGAACTCCTTGTCTAAATCTCCTAACATCAATACATCTATTCATTATTTTCCTGACACAAGCAGAACTTATCTGCTTTCCTTTAAATTTCCAAAGCATAAGCAATAGCTGTGCATATTTCATGACAATACAAGGTTAGAAAGCTTCTGTAATTCGTACAGATTTTATGCAGTGTGAAATAGAATAAATGTGTTAACCCTTTTCAAGCCTTAAATGCACTAAGCATATTACTAATACCTACACTAATACATATTTTTCTGACAGAGAGAGATTTTGGAAGAAGAGAAATTATAGATTGTTAGAAGAAAATTAGGAGCTGGAAATTTAAAACGAAAGTGGTGAAAGTAAATAGAAGGGGCTTGTATAAGGATGCAGTGAAAAGGTGGTATGGAATTAGTCCTTGGGAAGAATTAGGTAAAATATTATTGAAGCAACTAGGTGGAGAAAGAAATTATTTAAAATAATAGTAGAGTGTCAAGATTTTCTTATGGGGGTTAGGAATAAATACTGCAGGTTACATGCAAAAGGGAATATGAGGTATAAAATTTGGTCACACACGTGTTTTAGGTGTGAAGAGGTTAAGAGGTTGTAGAGAAAAATCATTTAAGAAAGGGTTGTGTATGGGACAAAAAGTATGACAACATTAATTTGAATATGATGTATGTTTTTATAGGGCAAAAAGGAAAATGTGTTGAAAAGTATGATATTAGTATGATCAGTGTTGTATCAAATATTTGGAGAGCAAGACTGTGAGAAGTATGTTTAATAAGGTTTGGGATATGACTGAAACGTGAGTGAAAATAAAATGTTGCCTGTGGAAATAACAAAAGGGAAATGAGTAAATTTAGTCTAAATATTGATGTATAAATATTGAAAATAATCTAAGTAATGAGAATGTAGAAATATATTTATATATATTGTATATTCAATGTAAAGAAAGTATCCCTACTCCTTTTGATAGGTAACATGGGATCTTTTATATCCACCTGAGCTACCAGCAACTCAAGCAGTTGGAACCTCAGTTTAATGTCTCATCTGAAGGACAACACACTCAGGAGGACAGCCCCCACTCAGGAGGACAGTCCCCCTCTTATGCTGCACTTCACTGTCCAGGAATCCATCTATATGGTGTGAAAAGACTGGAAAGGAATACAAAATTGACTGGAAAGATGGCAAGACAGATGACTTGAGAAAGGAAAAAAAAGTTTTATGGGAACAACATATATCAGTGAGAGTGCATTGTGAAATCTGGACAGATTGGTGGAATGCTTATAAAGAAAAATAGAAGAAAATATTTTGATTGTAGAGAAAAGAGTGCAACAAAGGAATAGGAAATTGCTCAAAGAAATCATGAAAAGGTATGACAAATTAATATAACAGTGCAGTGAGAGAATAAGAGAAATAGAAATAGAAAGAAAGCCACGTGAACAATAGATAAAAAGATGAAAATATGTTGTTTAAAGAAAAACTGTTTTTAAAAGAAAAAAGTGTTATTATCTTTGGGAAAAAAAGTAAAATAAGAGAAGGAGGAATCAATGCAATATCTGATAAAGAATGAAATGCTACATATACAGAAGGAGAAATAATAGAAATTGTTGAAACATTTGTAGTAGAATGTACAAAAATGAAATAGTATATGAAGAAATATGTATTGTAAAAAAAACATCTGAAAATGTTAAGAAAAATGAAAGAAATAATGAAAGAAAGAATGGAATAATCAGCACCAGGAATAGATAGATTTGCTTATGAATATTATAAAGAGATGAATGAAAATGAGACATTAACATTCTGCAATATCATAATGAATGCATAGAGAAGAGAATAACAGATGAAAGCTTTTGTGTGGGTAATTATGTTTATAAAGATGAAATAAAAATATGAAAAAAATTAGATTGATAACACTGAGAAATACAGATTATAAACTGTTAGAAAGTAATACAAAAAAGGATGCAGAAGGTTTTCAATGAAGGTACTGGAGAGAGAGGTAGAGTGAATGTTAATAATAAAACAAGGAAAATATATGATTTTGAAAGCAAATAATTAGGTCAGACTAATGGCATTTGATGTGGGAATGCACTTGACAAGTTTAGCCATGAAGTAATATGGAAGATTCTAGAGATGTGTAGGATATGATAAAGAAAAACTAAATGCAATAAAAGTATGCTATGAAATGTCATGAGAGAAAGTTATGGTAAATGGATGGAAGGAAGAAAAGATAAAAATTAGGAGAAGAGTTAAACAACAATGTCAATTAAGTATGTGCCTGTAATAATACTGAATGCAATAATTTAGACATGCATGTGTTAAACAGACACTTAAATTACCTAGGCTTCACATATCACACGCATTTTCATTGGTTAATTTGTTTTTTTAAGTGATACTTAAATGTACAGAGAATGTATGTGCTTTTGCTTTTTCTGATAAGACTCAGGACCTGCAAAAACTACAGGCCCTGTTAGTGACATCCTGGTGGGTGAGGAAAGAAAATCTTTTTTTTTTTTTTTTGTCTGTGAGTTGCTTAAACTGATAGAGCTGCTTTACCTGCTCTGATTTATTTTCTGTTTTAAGAAATCTGTTTGGCCTGGTGTTTTTTGTTTTATGTGGCAGATTATCTAGGCTATACATTCCATGTGCCCCCTTGCCCTTTAATTTATTTCTTGAATGATACTTAAATACATAGAGAATTTCTGTGTCTTTGTCTTTTCTTATAAGACTCGATGCCTGCAAAAGCTACAAGCACTGTTGGTGACTCTCTGCTGGTGATTTTTAAACTGTCAAACCTTACTGCAAATTCAGTGTTATAAGCTCCTCCCTTTCTATACTTCTGATGATATCTTGAATTATTTATTTACCTTTTCTTATGTATATTTTGGGAAAAAAGTGAATTTTGCCTCTCATTGTTCTACTGATTTACTTACAGTTTTTGGCCTCTCTTTATGAGTATATAAGCACCCATGATGGTGTTGTAAATTACTTCATGGTGACATTAGATATACAGAGTTTGTTCACCATCATCCCAAATGACTATTGTATTGACTCAGTTAGGACTTTTTTACATGACAAATGTGAATATAATAATGAAACCATTACCATGGTCTGTGTGCTTCTGGAATTAATAATTGAAAACAATGTGTTTATCTTCAATGAGGAAATATATTAGCAGAAATGGGGTGTAGCAGTTGGGCGCCCCATGTGACAATAGTTATAGCAATTTAGTTTTGGCAAAATGAGAAGAAAATCATGTATTGATAAGTCACTTATTTTCTTTAAACATCAAATACTATAAGCACTTCAAGGATGATGTGTTCATATTATGGGATAGCAACACGGAGCAGCTTAGTGAATTCCTTGGGTATCTTAAAAAGACCACTTTGTTTCTCAAGTTTAGTATGAAGGCATCTATAGTAGTGATAGATTCCTAGATGTTGATTTATGCATTGAAGGTGATGGCACCATTAATACCAATTTATACCAAAAGGAATGTTGGAAGAACAATGTATTATATCACAGTAGAATGCACCCTGGATACATATACCACAACATCTAGAAGGGGCAGTTATTAAGAATATCTTGACTATGTACATTGGATGATGATTATTTATGAGCAATGGAACATCTCAAGTGGGATCATAAGTCTAGATGATACAGAGACAGAGAAATCAGTAAATCAACAACAGACATGATGGATCTGCAGATGACCAAAGGGAAACCATTTTTTAGGGGAGATGGTCAACTCCAACAAATTTGGACATCAGGAGTATCCACAGACCAGGGTTTATAGTGATGTTAAATACTCGAATTATGTCAAATGTGTGCAATATTATTAGAGAGAATTGGAAGATTCTTACAACAGAGCAAGAAGTTAGACAGATAGAAGGAGAAAAAACATCTTTTTGTTTTAAGAATAATTTGAATTTAAAATGACATTTATGTCATAGTTCGAGACATAACATTTATCACAGATCTAGTGGAATTGGAACCAACCCTTGTTGAGCTTGCAAAGCATGTAGTTACATCTATGCCACTAATGAGTTTCAACATCCTATCTTTGGCAAGAAATTTATACAAGATTTATATGCTGATTGCAAGACCGGGAATGTGGTCTGTCTTGCAATCAGCAGCGCATGTAGTGGTTTTTATGTTGGGAAAACCAACAGACAATTCAAGGAAAGGATTTTACAACATCTTGGGGAATATCTACATGGGTGATATGAAAACTGCATCAGCGAAACATATTTCAATGAATAAGGACCATTTATTCAATATTATGGTGCTTCGGGTTTTAATAGATATTAGAGGTGGTGACATTGTTAATTAGATGGCGATTGCAGAAATGAACTGAATAGCCAACCTCCAGGCTAATAAGGTACCAGAACTGAATGTTATGTTCCTCCTAAAACCTGCCCTCAAGATGACTGGTTGAGAATTCTCCATATACCCATTGTGAATATAGTTCCATATACTTTATGCCTTTTTAGAAAAGGGGGTGTTGTCAGATAAATGTTTTGACCAATAAGCTTCAGGCTGATTAACACTACGAAGGACTTGGCTTTGCTTTGTCTCCAAAGGGGTGTGACCTGATTATTGGATGATGATTGGATAATTGTATTTTAAATAGTCACATTTATTATGTTTTAGAAGATTTGATGATGAGTTTTATTTAACTTGAAAGTGCTTATCCATTTTAACTTTTTTGCTGTGGACCATGGTAGTCAAACTGATTTCTTTTTACATTGTCATTTGGTTCATTCAGTACTGTCTTTTGGAAGCTACTGGTGTATTTTTTTTCTTGCTTCTAAATACATAAATACATACATACATAAATATGGATTCCCTGCATTTTGTCAAATGTATGCTTGATTGACAAGTGCTAGGGGTAGTACTTAATATCAAATATATGGATAGGTGAACAGTCAAAATGTTGAGGGAATGCTTCATCGGGACAGATGAGTGGAGATGGAGAGAGTGGGAGAATTTGTAGGTGTGTGTGAGAGGATTCAGGGTTAGTATTGGGGTTAGCTTTTGTAGGTTTATGTGCGAGGGTTAATTTCAGAGTTAGGTAAGGGGATAGATGTAGGGTTGTTCATGTGTGTTTGTGTGTCTGAGTGAGTGTTTTATAATGGCTGTGTTGCAGGAAGGTTTTTATCAAGATAAAATGTAGCATTATAGTTGGAAGAAGGGACAGTACTAGGGTTAGTGTTAGCACCCATTACTAAGTTAGTATGGGAGGGACACAAAATCACTGATATGTTACTGCATGCCAAGACCAAGGCACATAAAACTGCCAGAGACAGATTGACTGCTGGACTGGACAATAAATAAATAAATAAATAAATAAATAAATAAAGAGGTGCTTCACAGAGTTGGTGGAATTTCTGGTATCCCTCACTGGAGAAAAGGAGAAATTTTTCAGACTTGGTGGTAGCTTTAATACATTCAAAGGTTGCACTGGTACAGGATCCAGCATAACACACTAGACCATGTTTGATTTCAACAGGTCACTGAGACTGATGTTGATGGCATCATCTAAATGGCATAATCAGATGATACTGTATCATTGTCAATGATAACAGAGGAGTACAGACTGAGTTGATGGTGAAGGGTTGTATTGAACCCCTAGCTTACCCTGCACACGGCATCATGTTTATGCCAGCCCCAGCACAGTTTACACAAGTATCTCTAGCACATACGAAATCATAGGGCCACACTATATCCAAGATGCATGTACCAGCATGGGGCAGATGTAAGCTATTGGCTTTCCCTCACATGACTCCAGCACATTCCATGACCTGGGTGTCACCCTTGATTTCAATCAGCAGATGCGCAGGTCAGCAATCCAGGCTCAGATAACCACTACTCCCATCATAATAGAGATGTTGACTGTGCTGTTTTACCTGTCTGAGGGACTGCAACCACTTCAGGGACTCTGGGACATTCTACAATGTGTGCCATGTGACATGGTGTATAGGGACCTACAAAACCCATGCCTACTGAGTACACCCATAGTCCAAGTGGCTGTCATTGGTGCAGCCATGATGAAGCAGGCCATTTGATGCATATTTCATAATCACAGATGGCACACACCATTCAAGAGACATATTTGCTGTTCACCTTGTTCATGGTTGCCTCTGCCACTGGGCATAGACAAGCCCATTCTCATAGCTGGTACTCACCCAGTTTCACATTGGGCACAGCATAAGAAGCAAGTCAGTCAGGAAAAATCAATCTGGGAAAAGCGATTCAACACCATCATACTCCTCTACTCCTCTATAGCTGTGCCATGAGCAACATTTACTTTTGCCCATTCTTGGTTCATGGATGCCAACATCCTAACAGAATGCCACACAGAATCCAGAGCTGCATTCTTGATTATGCTGTTGATGTGGTACACCATTACTGGAACAGGATGTCTCCAGTCATGACAATGTGAAGTCACATGGTATACTCATCCAGAGTACCACCCATGGAATCTCCACCCCATTGCTGCAGGATGTGATCTTTACTTCACCCTACCACTTAAGCCATAGACATGGCTATCTCACTGACCACTCATAACCATTCCACCTATGCTAGCATTTCTGTAACCTGTCCCCACCCCCACCTCTATAAATGATGATGACTGAGTCCTGCCCACCCCATTGTTATGTATGGTTATTATGGGAATGTCTGACACACAGTGTTGTATGCAATGCACTGTATACTAAAGACTTGGTGAGGTATTATATGCATCGGTTTTCTTCCATGCTTTTCTTGTTATAGCCCATGGTTGTGGAACAGATACCCACTCTTTGCCAGTGTCATGATGTGCTGTTCCAATCTCTGCCTCATATGGGATACCACCTCACAGCAGTGTAGCTAGGACATGGTGAGAGGGGCAACTGCCCTGGGCACAAAGATTTAGGGGGGCCCAATCAGCCAATCCTGATTGCCCATAAATCAAACAATCAAACCAGAATCCTTTTTTTAACTAAATCAAACAATCAAACCTGAGTCCTTTTTTTAACTAAAACCTGAACACTGTAGTACTAGCTCTGTGCAGGCAGAGCGTATACTGTAGCAACTCTTTGCTACATTTTAAAAAAAGATATGCTTTCTTTTTTTAAATAAAATATGCTAAAGGAGGGATGGGACAGGGCATAGAAATGAGACCTGAATGGCTGGGTCATTTCATGCATCTGGCCACCTGGTTAGCGTGCCAGTAGAAGGAATATCCGCTTTTTTTGGCTCTTGGATGATGGGGAGCTGGTTCATAGTACTAGCCCAGTGCACCAGCTGAACCAGCTGTACTCTCTACCACCTCAGTCGGTTCCTCAGATGACTTCTCACCTGACTCCTCCTCTTTTGCTACTGCCACAGACATTTCTGGCAGTGCTGCAGTGTTTCTGCAGTGTAACTGCTACCATAGCACCGTATTATATAGCATGACACAGACCACCTTTCTGCAGGTATGTGAAGCATACTGCTGTATACCACAAGATGTATTCCAAGAAGTGGAAGTGTACCTTCAGAGCTCTGAACACATGCTCAGGGATGATACGTCATACACTATCTCCACAATGATCACTGAGCTGTGAGTGAGACTCATCAACCATTATTCCAAAGCATATCTAGTATGATATGCAAGACACAACAGTGTGCACCATTATGAGTGGTCTATACTATATGCATGGCAATGTGTGTACCTACAAATAAGATGATCTTGAGGAAAGTCATGTGTATGAAATACTGGAGTAGTTCACACATGAGTCAAATGTGTTAATCATGGCTATTGTTTAGATGGTGCACAATCATGCTGTATATAATACGCTGTGCAATGCACATGAGCTGGCAGATGACACAGAGGAAGCCCATTGAGCTGATACATAAGATGCCATGTGGAGGAGGTGATGCCTTGATACCATTGTGGGTGCAGTCAATGGCACCCAGTGTCTCAGGGAAATGTTATTGAATGTCTGTACAGTTGTGGTTCTCTACTCTGCTGCTTGTATCTCTAAATCACTCCGACACTATATCTTGTAATGCACTGTGCTATTTATTTATTTTTGAATAGTCCTATAGTCTCCCAGAAGCACCGTTCTTGCATAACAAGATTCCTAATATGCTTAGCCTGCTAGAAGGTATATCTTCCACAACTTAAAAGATGGAGGAGGTCTTTTTCCCTAAGCCAAAGACCATTTAAAGAATCCAAGGGCAATCATAACCAGATTTACATCATATTGAGATAAGCATTATATTTCACAGAATAACTGGATAAAAAGATAATTACATGGCATTACATTATATTAAATTTGCATGATGGCAAGAAATTTGTAATGGCATTCTAACATTTTGTACACAATGTATGAAGCTGATAGCTGATTAACATACCGCAGCCTCACACAATTCATAAAAGGGCCCTAAACACAAAGAATGCCTGTCTACACTTCTTTGCACTTTGATTGGGTCAGGTATGAAAGTAGGCGTGCAATTGAACATGACTACCAGTATGTTCACAATTCATAAATATTTATAAAGTTGTAAAGCACAGCATGAGTCCCTATTAGGTTGTAACTTGATCTGTTGTATGGCATAACATGTCTGATCAGTAACAGCAGGTTGCCAACACATTTAGCTGACCAAAAATGAAAAAAAAATAAATAAATAAATGTGTTTAATCATATTACAATGCACACCAACTGTGAAGACATATAAGAAACGTATATCATCCCCATGTACAACAGTCATACTGTAATTCTAAACAGATCACACAAATCATTGTCATGAAAATGAGAATTGCTTTACACACGAGTAATGGGGGGATCAATAATTTTCATGAATAGCTGTTGTTCATTCCTGCATTACAGATGAACAGCTGACTGACAGGTATCATCCGCCGCTGTCACCTCTTGTCAATTGAAATATGCAAGCCATACTGTACCTTCAGAGCCAGCACACTTTAGTAAAACTTGAAAAATCATAGTCTTTCAGAAATTTGTGATGGAATACACTGAACAATGATTATTCATCTAGGAAGCAATATCTTTTGTGACTAAAACAGCATTACAATTAACAAGTGAATGACTAGGCAAGCCTTTAATTCCCTCGTAGTTATTCCAGGTGGTACATATGCTCCATGGATGTATTCTGACTGTTAAAATCTTCCATTAGCTTATTTATATCTTGGACAACTGTAAATGAATACTGCAAATGCATCATCATGTAATAGATCTTTAGAAAGGTCATCTTAGTAGTGACCCAGCAATGAAAGGCAGCATCTGAAAGGTCCCATGGTCTTCGGTATGGATATACAAATGGTTGCATCTGGCCTGAAAAAAAATCACTCTTACATGGACTGTAGTCTCTCCAGACTCACAAGGAGGCAAAAGTAAAAAAAAAATGGCATTGGTCATGATGAAACGTGTCCATAATAATTTTGTCACAGGTGTCTGAGGGCATAGCATGACAATAGTGCTACTCACTTTTATCTTGCTACAGTCAGCACCGCAGGCAAGTAACACCATGTCCATGTCCTTCAAAGGACTACTCACATGTTTATGAATCCAGTGACCCAATCTTATCTAGTCTACAACCTTAGAGCATTGAGCATTCTATCTCCCCCATTCTCTACCTTCCTCACATTGTAGCTGTACCTGCTCATGGCATCTCTAGTGCTACCATCATCTTCATCACCAACCATTCCAGCATTCCAATAGCCCATTCTATTGGTCCACAACCTTGAATGAAAAGAAGCATTTATCCAGGATCCAGGGAATAGTTAGTCCTTACAACATATGCATAAGCCCTCTACATTTGCTTCCCTTCTTCCTGTTCGGGATGGCCCTTTGACATATCTCTGACTTATTCTTGTATAACTAACTCATGTTCCTCATGTAATTTCAGACATTGTGTGAGAAGAGTTCCTATTGTATGGTGTTTTTGTTAACCTAAATAATGTTACAATACATAATTTTTTCAACACCTCACCTCCTCTTGACTAATAGATATCAGGTTTGTTGTTTGAATCTGTACATGTTATAGTTATCCTTGTCTTTTCACACACTAGGTGCACCTGTCTTTGTTTCCCTTTTTTAATACTGACTCATTATCATGAAATCAAAAATACAAAGACATTAATGTATAAAAAAACAAACAGGCAATTGTATGGATGTCTGTAACAATCTTATGCCTGAATGATGTTAAAGCTCAGTAGCTCAGTGGCAGCATTTCTGCTAATCAGCATAAACTTTAATGTTAATGCCAGTTTATGTCATTTTGTTTACTTACTGTTTTGTTTGTGTGTGTGTGTGTGTGTGTGTGTGTGTGTGTGTGTGTGTGTGTGTGTGTGTTTGTGTGTGTGTGTGTGTTTGTGTGTCCCATGTGCTACATTTTTTGGGAGCCTAAAACCAAGACAAATTATGGCAGAGATGTCCTTTACCATAAAATCAGGGAAGACTCTATAGCATGCCAGAAATCTTGGACATAAGAACACATAAGAAGACAACTATCTTCATGTTATGCACTGATAATTACCATAAGGGCATGATTACATACATAATCAAGCATATAGATTAGTAAAGCTGATGTAAGAACTGAGGTGCACTGGCACAGAAACAGTGTGAAAGATCAGTGAGTATTAACTGATTGTTTACAGTAATAATGTGCTAATTGATAAAACAAAATCAATTTTATGAATTATCTGTTTATATTGATTACAGTTATTAAAGTTCCACATATTCTGATTGCCTGTCCTACCTCATAATTAGCATGTTACAAGCCTTCACTGCTCTCTCCCAACACCAAAAAAGCTTCATCCATGGGTCTTGACAATGTACCTGGTAACATAATTAACACAGTACAAAGCACCTTGTCTGAGCATTTTCTAAACCTCTTTAACTTAAAAAAGCCCAAAAATGGTGCTCCTGAAGCTTGGAGAATGGCTGCTGTAATGTCCCTGCACAAGGTGCCTTACTTCAAATCCTCATAACTATAGACCCCCTCAGCCTACAACGCCTATGAAACAGATCATATCAAACTTCTTATATAACAACATTAAAAAAAGCTTATTGCCATGGGCCCATATCTAGTTGGCTTTGGTTATGGCATTCCATGCCTACTAAATCCAGTTAACTTATTTGAAAAGGTCAGGGAGACCGTGGATGTAGGCTATGCAGCCACACAGCATACCTAAATCTACCCAAACCTTTTGACAATATCTGCAAGTCAGGCATTGGAAATCAGCTGAAAGACCTAAAGACTGACCCCATATGTTATAAAGTTGATAGCAAACTGGCTGTTTGAGAGAAAAGACATAGTTAAAATAGTAGGAGTCAGTGGCGCACCGCATGGATCCATGCTAGGACTCCAATATCTACTTCTTTGATTTTCAAACCTCAAACCTGTACCTCTGGCTAATTAAGTTTGCTGATAGTTATAATCAAGGTATTGTAGTTTCCTGAGCTTCTGCTTCTGCAATACTATATGAATGACTAGACTATGCAAATCACTGGTGTATGGATAATAGTTTTAAATGAATGCAAAATAGTGTAGTACTGTTGCATTTTGCAGATGTAACTTTTATGTTACCCACTGTATGGATGGCATCCCTCTAAAGAGTGATTCTGTCATCAGAGATCTTGGTATCTTTGCAGAAAACTTCCTATCTTTTGGCCATCATGTAACAGCAATGATGAAGATATCCTGTCTGGCCTAACTAATATCCAAATATATTTGTCTGAGGTCCATACAAAAACCTATTCACACCAATTACAGAAAATAATGCCCCTACAAGCATGCATATGTCTAAACACATGGCATAAGTAGAAAGACCCTGGAGGTTCCTAATGAAAAAATATCACTGGTTTTAACTGCCAAGA